>NW_027473593.1:0-215560 GCF_050947335.1 Megachile rotundata | reverse complement strand
CAATCTAACTCATATTATTAGCCATATTATGCTTATATGATCGATAGAACGACAATTACTATACTTCTAACTCTTATTATTATCAATCTAACTCATATTATTAGCCATATTATGCTTATACGATCGATAGAACGACAATTACTATACTTATTACTCTTATTATTATCAATCTAACTCATATTATTAACCATATTATGCAGATATGATCGATAGAACGACAATTACTATACTTATTACTCTTACTATTATCAATCTAACTCATATTATTAGCCATATTATGCTTATATTATCGATAGAACGACAATTGCTATACTTGTTACTCTTACTGTTATCAATCTAACTCATATTATTAGCCACATTATGCTTATATGATCGATTGAACGACAATTACTGTACTTATTACTCTTACTATTATCAATCTAACTCATATTATTAGCCATATTATGCTCATATGATCGATAGAACGACAATTACTATACTTATTACTCTTACTATTATCAATCTAACTCACATTAATAGCCATATTGTGCTTATATTATCGATAGAACGACAATTACTATACTGGTTACTCTTATTATTATCAATCTAACTCATATTATTAGCCATATTATGCTTATATGATCGATAGAAAGACAATTACTATACTTCTTACTCTTATTATTATCAATCTAACTCATATTATTAGCCATATTATGCTTATATGATCGATAGAACGACAATTACTATACTTATTACTCTTATTATTATCAATCTAACTCATATTATTGGCCATATTATGTGGATATGATCGATAGGACGACAATTACTATACTCATTACTCTTATTATTATAAAACTAACTCATATTATTCACCATATTATGCAGATATGATCGATAGAACGACAATTACTATACTTATTACTCTTACTATTATCAATCTAACTCATATTATTAGCCATATTATGCTTATATTATCGATAGAACGACAATTACTATAGTTGTTACTCTTATTATTATCAATCTAACTCATATTATTAGCCATATTATGCTTATATGATCGATAGAAAGACAATTACTATACTTGTTACTCTTATTATTATCAATCTAACTCATATTATTAGCCATATTATGCTTATATGATCGATAGAACGACAATTACTATACTTATTACTCTTATTATTATCAATCTAACTCATATTATTGGCCATATTATGTGGATATGATCGATAGAACGACAATTACTGTACTCATTACTCTTATTATTATCAATCTAACTCATATTATTAACCATATTATGCTTATATTATCGATAGAACGGCAATTGCTATACTTGTTACGCTTATTATTATCAATCTAACTCATATTATTTCCATATTATGCAGATATGATCGATAGAACGACAATTACTATACTTATTACTCTTATTATTATCAATCTAACTCATATTATTGGCCATATTATGCTTATATTATCGAAAGAAGGACAATTACTATACTTGTTACGCTTATTATTATCAATCTAACTCATATTATTGGCCATATTATGTGGATATGAACGATCGGGCGACAATTACTATACTTATTACTCTTATTATTATCAATCTATCTCATATTATTAGCCATATTATGCTTATATTATTGATAGAAGGACAATTACTATAGTTGTTACTCTTATTATTATCAATCTAACTCATATTATTAGCCATATTATGCTTATATGATCGATAGAAAGACAATTACTATACTTGTTACTCTTATTATTATCAATCTAACTCATATTATTGGCCATATTATGTGGATATGATCGATAGAACGACAATTACTATACTTATTACTCTTACTATTATCAATCTAACTCATATTATTAGCCATATTATGCTTATATTATCGATGGAACGACAATTACTATACTTGTTACTCTTATTATTATCAATCTAACTCCTATTATTAGCCATATTATGCTTATATGATCGATAGAACGACAATTACTATACTTATTACTCTTATTATTATCAATCTAACTCATATTATTGGCCATATTATGCTTATATTATCGAAAGAAGGACAATTACTATACTTGTTACGCTTATTATTATCAATCTAACTCATATTATTAGCCATATTATGCTTATATTATTGATAGAAGGACAATTACTATAGTTGTTACTCTTATTATTATCAATCTAACTCATATTATTAGCCATATTATGCTTATATGATCGATAGAAAGACAATTACTATACTTGTTACTCTTATTATTATCAATCTAACTCATATTATTGGCCATATTATGTGGATATGATCGATAGGACGACAATTACTATACTTATTACTCTTATTATTATCAAACTAACTCATATTATTAACCATATTATGCAGATATGATCGGTAGATCGACAATTACTATACTTATTACTCTTACTATTATCAATCTAACTCATATTATTAGCCATATTATCCTTATATTATTGATAGAAGGACAATTACTATAGTTGTTACTCTTATTATTATCAATCTAACTCATATTATTAGCCATATTATGCTTATATGATCGATAGAAAGACAATTACTATACTTGTTACTCTTATTATTATCAATCTAACTCATATTGTTGGCCATATTATGTGGATATGATCGATAGGACGACAATTACTACACTTATTACTCTTATTATTATCAATCTAACTCATATTATTGGCCATATTACGTGGATATGATCGATTGAACGACAATTACCATACTTATTACTCTTACTATTATCAATCGAACCCATATTATTAGCCATATTATGCTTATATGATCGATAGAACGACAATTACTATACTTATTACTCTTATTATTATCAATCTAACTCATATTATTAAACATATTATGCAGATATGATCGGTAGAACGACAATCACTGTGCCTATTACTCTTGCTATTATCAATCGAACTCATATTATTAGCCATACTATGCTTATATGATCGATTGAACGACAATTACTATACTTGTTACGCTTATTATTATCAATCTAACTCATATTATTAGCCATATTATGCTTATATTATCGATGGAAGGACAATTACTATATTTGTTACTCCTATTATTATCAATCTAACTCATATTATTAGCCATATTATGCTTATATGATCGATAGAAAGACAATTACTATACTTGTTACTCTTATTATTATCAATCTAACTCATATTATTGGCCATATTATGTGGATATGATCGATAGGACGACAATTACTATACTTATTACTCTTATTATTATCAAACTAACTCATATTATTAACCATATTATGCAGATATGATCGATAGAACGACAGTTACTATACTTATTACTCTTACTATTATCAATCTAACTCATATTATTAGCCATATTATGCCTATATTATCGATAGAACGACAATGGCTATACTTGTTACTCTTATTGTTATCAATCTAACTCATATTATTAGCCACATTATGCTTATATGATCGATTGAACGACAATTACTATACTTATTACTCTTACTATTATCAATCTAACTCATATTATTAGCCATATTATTCTTATATTATCGATAGAACGACAATTACTATACTTGTTACTCTTATTATTATCAATCTAACTCATATTATTAGCCATATTATGCTTATATGATCGATAGAACGACAATTACTATACTTATTACTCTTATTATTATCAATCTAACTCATATTATTGGCCATATTATGCTTATATTATCGAAAGAAGGACAATTACTATACTTGTTACGCTTATTATTATCAATCTAACTCATATTATTAGCCATATTATGCTTGTATTATTGATAGAAGGACAATTACTATAGTTGTTACTCTTATTATTATCAATCTAACTCATATTATTAGCCATATTATGCTTATATGATCGATAGAAAGACAATTACTATACTTGTTACTCTTATTATTATCAATCTAACTCATATTATTGGCCATATTATGTGGATATGATCGATTGAACGACAATTACCATACTTATTACTCTTACTATTATCAATCGAACCCATATTATTAGCCATATTATGCTTATATGATCGATAGAACGACAATTACTATACTTATTACTCTTATTATTATCAATCTAACTCATATTATTAAACATATTATGCAGATATGATCGGTAGAACGACAATCACTGTGCCTATTACTCTTGCTATTATCAATCGAACTCATATTATTGGCCATACTATGCTTATATGATCGATTGAACGACAATTACTATACTTGTTACGCTTATTATTATCAATCTAACTCATATTATTAGCCATATTATGCTTATATGATCGATAGAACGACAATTACTATACTTATTACTCTTATTATTATCAATCTAACTCATATTATTAGCCATATTATGCTTATATTATCGATAGAAGGACAATTACTATATTTGTTACTCTTATTATTATCAATCTAACTCATATTATTAGCCATATTATGCTTATATGATCGATAGAAAGACAATTACTATACTTGTTACTCTTATTATTTTCAATCTAACTCATATTGTTGGCCATATTATGTGGATATGATCGATAGGACGACAATTACTATACTTATTACTCTTATTATTATCAATCTATCTCATATTATTAGCCATATTATGCTTATATTATTGATAGAAGGACAATTACTATAGTTGTTACTCGTATTATTATCAATCTAACTCATATTATTAGCCATATTATGCTTATATGATCGATAGAAAGACAATTACTATACTTGTTACTCTTACTATTATCAATCTAACTCATATTGTTGGCCATATTATGTGGATATGATCGATAGGACGACAATTACTATACTTATTACTCTTATTATTATCAATCTAACTCATATTATTCGCCATAATATGTGGATATGATCGATTGAACGACAATTACTATACTTATTACTCTTATTATTATCAATCTAACTCATATTATTGGCCATACTATGTGGATATGATCGATAGGACGACAATTACTATACTCATTACTCTTATTATTATCAAACTAACTCATATTATTCACCATATTATGCAGATATGATCGATAGAACGACAATTACTATACTTATTACTCTTACTATTATCAATCTAACTCATATTATTAGCCATATTATGCTTATATTATCGATAGAACGACAATTACTATAGTTGTTACTCTTATTATTATCAATCTAACTCATATTATTAGCCATATTATGCTTATATGATCGATAGAAAGACAATTACTATACTTGTTACTCTTATTATTATCAATCTAACTCATATTATTAACCATATTATGCTTATATTATCGATAGAACGGCAATTGCTATACTTGTTACTCTTATTATTATCAATCTAACACATATTATTTCCATATTATGCAGATATGATCGATAGAACGACAATTACTATACTTATTACTCTTACTATTATCAATCTAACTCATATTATTAGCCATATTATGCTTATATTATCGATAGAACGACAATTACTATACTTGTTACTCTTATTATTATCAATCTAACTCATATTATTAGCCATATTATGCTTATACGATCGATAGAACGACAATTACTATACTTATTACTCTTATTATTATCAATCTAACTCATATTATTAACCATATTATGCAGATATGATCGATAGAACGACAATTACTATACTTATTACTCTTACTATTATCAATCTAACTCATATTATTAGCCATATTATGCTTATATTATCGATAGAACGACAATTGCTATACTTGTTACTCTTACTGTTATCAATCTAACTCATATTATTAGCCACATTATGCTTATATGATCGATTGAACGACAATTACTGTACTTATTACTCTTACTATTATCAATCTAACTCATATTATTAGCCATATTATGCTCATATGATCGATAGAACGACAATTACTATACTTATTACTCTTACTATTATCAATCTAACTCACATTAATAGCCATATTGTGCTTATATTATCGATAGAACGACAATTACTATACTGGTTACTCTTATTATTATGAATCTAACTCATATTATTAGCCATATTATGCTTATATGATCGATAGAAAGACAATTACTATACTTCTTACTCTTATTATTATCAATCTAACTCATATTATTAGCCATATTATGCTTATATTATCGATAGAGCGACAAATACTACACTTGTTACTCTTATTATTATCAATCTAACTCATATTATTAGCCATATTATGCTTATATGATCGATAGAACGACAATTTCTATACATGTTACTCTTATTATTATCAATCTAACTCATATTATTGGCCATATTATGTGGATATGATCGATAGGACGACAATTACTATACTCATTACTCTTATTATTATAAAACTAACTCATATTATTCACCATATTATGCAGATATGATCGATAGAACGACAATTACTATACTTATTACTCTTACTATTATCAATCTAACTCATATTATTAGCCATATTATGCTTATATTATCGATAGAACGACAATTACTATAGTTGTTACTCTTATTATTATCAATCTATCTCATATTATTAGCCATATTATGCTTATATGATCGATAGAAAGACAATTACTATACTTGTTACTCTTATTATTATCAATCTAACTCATATTATTAGCCATATTATGCTTATATGATCGATAGAACGACAATTACTATACTTATTACTCTTATTATTATCAATCTAACTCATATTATTTCCATATTATGCAGATATGATCGATAGAACGACAATTACTATACTTATTACTCTTATTATTATCAATCTAACTCATATTATTAGCCATATTATGCTTATATTATCGATAGAACGACAATTACTATACTTGTTACTCTTATTATTATCAAACTAACTCATATTATTAGCCATATTATGCTTATATGATCGATAGAACGACAATTACTATACTTCTAACTCTTATTATTATCAATCTAACTCACATTATTAGCCATATTATGCTTATACGATCGATAGAACGACAATTACTATACTTATTACTCTTATTATTATCAATCTAACTCATATTATTAACCATATTATGCAGATATGATCGATAGAACGACAATTACTATACTTATTACTCTTACTATTATCAATCTAACTCATATTATTAGCCATATTATGCTTATATTATCGATAGAACGACAATTGCTATACTTGTTACTCTTACTGTTATCAATCTAACTCATATTATTAGCCACATTATGCTTATATGATCGATTGAACGACAATTACTATACTTATTACTCTTACTATTATCAATCTAACTCATATTATTAGCCATATTATGCTTATATGATCGATAGAACGACAATTACTATACTGGTTACTCTTATTATTATCAATCTAACTCATATTATTAGCCATATTATGCTTATATGATCGATAGAAAGACAATTACTATACTTCTTACTCTTATTATTATCAATCTAACTCATATTATTAGCCATATTATGCTTATATGATCGATAGAACGACAATTACTATACTTATTACTCTTATTATTATCAATCTAACTCATATTATTGGCCATATTATGTGGATATGATCGATAGGACGACAATTACTATACTCATTACTCTTATTATTATCAAACTAACTCATATTATTAACAATATTATGCAGATATGATCGATAGAACGACAATTACTATACTTATTGCTCTTACTATTATCAATCTATCTCATATTATTAGCCATATTATGCTTATATTATCGATAGAGCGACAATTACTACACTTGTTACTCTTATTCTTATCAATCTAACTCATATTATTAGCCATATTATGCTTATATGATCGATAGAACGACAATTTCTATACTTGTTACTCTTATTATTATCAATCTAACTCATATTATTGGCCATATTATGTGGATATGATCGATACGACGACAATTACTATACTCATTACTCTTATTATTATCAAACTAACTCATATTATTCACCATATTATGCAGATATGATCGATAGAACGACAATTACTATACTTATTACTCTTACTATTATCAATCTAACTCATATTATTAGCCATATTATGCTTATATTATCGATAGAACGACAATTACTATAGTTGTTACTCTTATTATTATCAATCTAACTCATATTATTAGCCATATTATGCTTATATGATCGATAGAAAGACAATTACTATACTTGTTACTCTTATTATTATCAATCTAACTCATATTATTAGCCATATTATGCTTATATGATCGATAGAACGACAATTACTATACTTATTACTCTTATTATTATCAATCTAACTCATATTATTGGCCATATTATGTGGATATGATCGATAGAACGACAATTACTGTACTTATTACTCTTATTATTATCAATCTAACTCATATTATTGGCCATATTATGTGGATATGATCGATAGAACGACAATTACTGTACTCATTACTCTTATTATTATCAATCTAACTCATATTATTAACCATATTATGCAGATATGATCGATAGAACGACAATTACTATACTTATTACTCTTACTATTATCAATCTAACTCATATTATTAGCCATATTATGCTTATATTATCGATAGAACGACAATTGCTATACTTGTTACTCTTACTGTTATCAATCTAACTCATATTATTAGCCACATTATGCTTATATGATCGATTGAACGACAATTACTATACTTATTACTCTTACTATTATCAATCTAACTCATATTATTAGCCATATTATGCTTATATGATCGATAGAACGACAATTACTATACTTATTACTCTTACTATTATCAATCTAACTCACATTATTAGCCATATTGTGCTTATATTATCGATAGAACGACAATTACTATACTGGTTACTCTTATTATTATCAATCTAACTCATATTATTAGCCATATTATGCTTATATGATCGATAGAAAGACAATTACTATACTTCTTACACTTATTATTATCAATCTAACTCATATTATTAGCCATATTATGCTTATATGATCGATAGAACGACAATTACTATACTTATTACTCTTATTATTATCAATCTAACTCATATTATTGGCCATATTATGTGGATATGATCGATAGGACGACAATTACTATACTCATTACTCTTATTATTATCAAACTAACTCATATTATTAACCATATTATGCAGATATGATCGATAGAACGACAATTACTATACTTATTGCTCTTACTATTATCAATCTAACTCATATTATTAGCCATATTATGCTTATATTATCGAAAGAGCGACAATTACTACACTTGTTACTCTTATTATTATCAATCTAACTCATATTATTAGCCATATTATGCTTATATGATCGATAGAACGACAATTTCTATACTTGTTACTCTTATTATTATCAGTCTAACTCATATTATTGGCCATATTATGTGGATATGATCGATAGGACGACAATTACTATACTCATTACTCATATTATTATCAAACTAACTCATATTATTAACCATATTAGGCAGATATGATCGATAGATCGACAATGACTATACTTATTACTCTTACTATTATCAATCTAACTCATATTATTAGCCATATTATGCTTATATTATCGATAGAACGACAATTACTATACTTGTTACTCTTATTATTATCAATCTAACTCATATTATTAGCCATATTATGCTTATATGATCGATAGAACGACAATTACTATACTTCTAACTCTTATTATTATCAATCTAACTCATATTATTAGCCATATTATGCTTATACGATCGATAGAACGACAATTACTATACTTATTACTCTTATTATTATCAATCTAACTCATATTATTAACCATATTATGCAGATATGATCGATAGAACGACAATTACTATACTTATTACTCTTACTATTATCAATCTAACTCATATTATTAGCCATATTATGCTTATATTATCGATAGAACGACAATTGCTAAACTTGTTACTCTTACTGTTATCAATCTAACTCATATTATTAGCCACATTATGCTTATATGATCGATTGAACGACAATTACTATACTTATTACTCTTACTATTATCAATCTAACTCATATTATTAGCCATATTATGCTTATATGATCGATAGAACGACAATTACTATACTTATTACTCTTACTATTATCAATCTAACTCACATTATTAGCCATATTGTGCTTATATTATCGATAGAACGACAATTACTATACTCATTACTCTTATTATTATCAATCTAACTCATATTATTAGCCATATTATGCTTATATGATCGACAGAAACACAATTACTATACTTCTTACACTTATTATTATCAATCTAACTCATATTATTAGCCATATTATGCTTATATGATCGATAGAACGACAATTACTATACTTATTACTCTTATTATTATCAATCTAACTCATATTATTGGCCATATTATGTGGATATGATCGATAGGACGACAATTACTATACTCATTACTCTTATTATTATCAAACTAACTCATATTATTAACCATATTATGCAGATATGATCGATAGAACGACAATTACTATACTTATTGCTCTTACTATTATCAATCTAACTCATATTATTAGCCATATTATGCTTATATTATCGAAAGAGCGACAATTACTACACTTGTTACTCTTATTATTATCAATCTAACTCATATTATTTCCATATTATGCACATATGATCGATAGAACGACAATTACTATACTTATTACTCTTACTATTATCAATATAACTCATATTATTAGCCATATTATGCTTATATTATCGATAGAACGACAATTACTATACCTGTTACTCTTATTATTATCAATCTAACTCATATTATTAGCCATATTATGCTTATATGATCGATAGAACGACAATTACTATACTTATTACTCTTATTATTATCAATCTAACTCATATTATTGGCCATATTATGCTTATATTATCGAAAGAAGGACAATTACTATACTTGTTACGCTTATTATTATCAATCTAACTCATATTATTAGCCATATTATGCTTATATTATTGATAGAAGGACAATTACTATAGTTGTTTCTCTTATTATTATCAATCTAACTCATATTATTAGCCATATTATGCTTATATGATCGATAGAAAGACAATTACTATACTTGTTACTCTTATTATTTTCAATCTAACTCATATTATTACCCATATTATGCTTATATGATCGATAGAACGACAATTACTATACTTATTACTCTTATTATTATCAATCTAACTCATATTATTAGCCATATTATGCTTATATTATCGATAGAACGACAATTACTATACTTGTTACTCTTATTATTATCAATCTAACTCATATTATTGGCCATATTATGCTTATATTATCGAAAGAAGGACAATTACTATACTTGTTACGCTTATTATTATCAATCTAACTCATATTATTAGCCATATTATGCTTATATTATTGATAGAAAGACAATTACTATACTTGTTACTCTTATTATTATCAATCTAACTCATATTATTTGCCATCTTATGTGGATATGATCGATAGGACGACAATTACTATACTTATTACTCTTATTATTATCAAACTAACTCATATTATTAACCATATTATGCAGATATGATCGATAGATCGACAATTACTATACTGATTACTCTTACTATTATCAATCTAACTCATATTATTAGCCATATTATGCTTATATTATCGATAGAACGACAATTACTATACTTGTTACTCTTATTATTATCAATCTAACTCATATTATTGGCCATATTATGTGGATATGATCGATAGGACGACAATTACTATACTCATTACTCTTATTATTATCAAACTAACTCATATTATTCACCATATTATGCAGATATGATCGATAGAACGACAATTACTATACTTATTACTCTTACTATTATCAATATAACTCATATTATTAGCCATATTATGCTTATATTATCGATAGAACGACAATTACTATACCTGTTACTCTTATTATTATCAATCTAACTCATATTATTAGCCATATTATGCTTATATGATCGATAGAACGACAATTACTATACTTATTACTCTTATTATTATCAATCTAACTCATATTATTGGCCATATTATGCTTATATTATCGAAAGAAGGACAATTACTATACTTGTTACGCTTATTATTATCAATCTAACTCATATTATTAGCCATATTATGCTTATATTATTGATAGAAGGACAATTACTATAGTTGTTTCTTTTATTATTATCAATCTAACTCATATTATTAGCCATATTATGCTTATATGATCGATAGAAAGACAATTACTATACTTGTTACTCTTATTATTTTCAATCTAACTCATATTATTACCCATATTATGCTTATATGATCGATAGAACGACAATTACTATACTTATTACTCTTATTATTATCAATCTAACTCATATTATTAGCCATATTATGCTTATATTATCGATAGAACGACAATTACTATACTTGTTACTCTTATTATTATCAATCTAACTCATATTATTGGCCATATTATGCTTACATTATCGAAAGAAGGACAATTACTATACTTGTTACGCTTATTATTATCAATCTAACTCATATTATTAGCCATATTATGCTTATATTATTGATAGAAGGACAATTACTATAGTTGTTACTCTTATTATTATCAATCTAACTCATATTATTAGCCATATTATGCTTATATGATCGATAGAAAGACAATTACTATACTTGTTACTCTTATTATTATCAATCTAACTCATATTATTTGCCATCTTATGTGGATATGATCGATAGGACGACAATTACTATACTTATTACTCTTATTATTATCAAACTAACTCATATTATTAGCCATATTATGCTTATATTATCGATAGAGCGACAATTACTACACTTGTTACTCTTATTATTATCAATCTAACTCATATTATTAGCCATATTATGCTTATACGATCGATAGAACGACAATTTCTATACTTGTTACTCTTATTATTATCAATCTAACTCATATTATTGGCCATATTATGTGGATATGATCGATAGGACGACAATTACTATACTCATTACTCTTATTATTATCAAACTAACTCATATTATTCACCATATTATGCAGATATGATCGATAGAACGACAATTACTATACTTATTACTCTTACTATTATCAATCTAACTCATATTATTAGCCATATTATGCTTATATTATCGATAGAACGACAATTACTATAGTTGTTACTCTTATTATTATCAATCTAACTCATATTATTAGCCATATTATGCTTATATGATCGATAGAAAGACAATTACTATACTTGTTACTCTTATTATTATCAATCTAACTCATATTATTAGCCATATTATGCTTATATGATCGATAGAACGACAATTACTATACTTATTACTCTTATTATTATCAATCTAACTCATATTATTAGCCATATTATGCTTATATTATCGATAGAACGACAATTACTATACTTGTTACTCTTATTATTATCAATCTAACTCATATTATTGGCCATATTATGCTTATATTATCGAAAGAAGGACAATTACTATACTTGTTACGCTTATTATTATCAATCTAACTCATATTATTAGCCATATTATGCTTATATTATTGATAGAAGGACAATTACTATAGTTGTTTCTCTTATTATTATCAATCTAACTCATATTATTGGCCATATTATGCTTATATTATCGAAAGAAGGACAATTACTATACTTGTTACGCTTATTATTATCAATCTAACTCATATTATTAGCCATATTATGCTTATATTATCGATAGAACGACAATTACTATAGTTGTTTCTCTTATTATTATCAATCTAACTCATATTATTAGCCATATTATGCTTATATGATCGATAGAACGACAATTTCTATACATGTTACTCTTATTATTATCAATCTAACTCATATTATTGGCCATATTATGTGGATATGATCGATAGGACGACAATTACTATACTCATTACTCTTATTATTATAAAACTAACTCATATTATTCACCATATTATGCAGATATGATCGATAGAACGACAATTACTATACTTATTACTCTTACTATTATCAATCTAACTCATATTATTAGCCATATTATGCTTATATTATCGATAGAACGACAATTACTATAGTTGTTACTCTTATTATTATCAATCTATCTCATATTATTAGCCATATTATGCTTATATGATCGATAGAAAGACAATTACTATACTTGTTACTCTTATTATTATCAATCTAACTCATATTATTAGCCATATTATGCTTATATGATCGATAGAACGACAATTACTATACTTATTACTCTTATTATTATCAATCTAACTCATATTATTAGCCATATTATGCTTATATGATCGATAGAAAGACAATTACTATACTTGTTACTCTTATTATTATCAATCTAACTCATATTATTAGCCATATTATGCTTATATGATCGATAGAACGACAATTACTATACTTATTACTCTTATTATTATCAATCTAACTCATATTATTAGCCATATTATGCTTATATTATCGATAGAACGACAATTACTATACTTGTTACTCTTATTATTATCAATCTAACTCATATTATTGGCCATATTATGCTTATATTATCGAAAGAAGGACAATTACTATACTTGTTACGCTTATTATTATCAATCTAACTCATATTATTAGCCATATTATGCTTATATTATTGATAGAAGGACAATTACTATAGTTGTTTCTCTTATTATTATCAATCTAACTCATATTATTAGCCATATTATGCTTATATTATCGATAGAACGACAATTACTATACTTGTTACTCTTATTATTATCAATCTAACTCATATTATTGGCCATATTATGCTTATATTATCGAAAGAAGGACAATTACTATACTTGTTACGCTTATTATTATCAATCTAACTCATATTATTAGCCATATTATGCTTATATTATTGATAGAAGGACAATTACTATAGTTGTTACTCTTATTATTATCAATCTAACTCATATTATTAGCCATATTATGCTTATATGATCGATAGAAAGACAATTACTATACTTGTTACTCTTATTATTATCAATCTAACTCATATTATTTGCCATCTTATGTGGATATGATCGATAGGACGACAATTACTATACTTATTACTCTTATTATTATCAAACTAACTCATATTATTAACCATATTATGCAGATATGATCGATAGATCGACAATTACTATACTGATTACTCTTACTATTATCAATCTAACTCATATTATTAGCCATATTATGCTTATATTATCGATAGAACGACAATTACTATACTTGTTACTCTTATTATTATCAATCTAACTCATATTATTGGCCATATTATGTGGATATGATCGATAGGACGACAATTACTATACTCATTACTCTTATTATTATCAAACTAACTCATATTATTCACCATATTATGCAGATATGATCGATAGAACGACAATTACTATACTTATTACTCTTATTATTATCAATCTAACTCATATTATTGGCCATATTATGTGGATATGATCGATAGGACGACAATTACTATACTCATTACTCTTATTATTATCAAACTAACTCATATTATTAACCATATTATGCAGATATGATCGATAGAACAACAATTACTATACTTATTGCTCTTACTATTATCAATCTAACTCATATTATTAGCCATATTATGCTTATATTATCGATAGAGCGACAATTACTACACTTGTTACTCTTATTATTATCAATCTAACTCATATTATTAGCCATATTATGCTTATATGATCGATAGAACGACAATTTCTATACTTGTTACTCTTATTATTATCAATCTAACTCATATTATTGGCCATATTATGTGGATATGATCGATAGGACGACAATTACTATACTCATTACTCTTATTATTATCAAACTAACTCATATTATTCACCATATTATGCAGATATGATCGATAGAACGACAATTACTATACTTATTACTCTTACTATTATCAATCTAACTCATATTATTAGCCATATTATGCTTATATTATCGATAGAACGACAATTACTATAGTTGTTACTCTTATTATTATCAATCTAACTCATATTATTAGCCATATTATGCTTATATGATCGATAGAAAGACAATTACTATACTTGTTACTCTTATTATTATCAATCTAACTCATATTATTAGCCATATTATGCTTATATGATCGATAGAACGACAATTACTATACTTATTACTCTTATTATTATCAATCTAACTCATATTATTAGCCATATTATGCTTATATTATCGATAGAACGACAATTACTATACTTGTTACTCTTATTATTATCAATCTAACTCATATTATTGGCCATATTATGCTTATATTATCGAAAGAAGGACAATTACTATACTTGTTACGCTTATTATTATCAATCTAACTCATATTATTAGCCATATTATGCTTATATTATTGATAGAAGGACAATTACTATAGTTGTTTCTCTTATTATTATCAATCTAACTCATATTATTGGCCATATTATGCTTATATTATCGAAAGAAGGACAATTACTATACTTGTTACGCTTATTATTATCAATCTAACTCATATTATTAGCCATATTATGCTTATATTATCGATAGAACGACAATTACTATAGTTGTTTCTCTTATTATTATCAATCTAACTCATATTATTAGCCATATTATGCTTATATGATCGATAGAACGACAATTTCTATACTTGTTACTCTTATTATTATCAATCTAACTCATATTATTGGCCATATTATGTGGATATGATCGATAGGACGACAATTACTATACTCATTACTCTTATTATTATAAAACTAACTCATATTATTCACCATATTATGCAGATATGATCGATAGAACGACAATTACTATACTTATTACTCTTACTATTATCAATCTAACTCATATTATTAGCCATATTATGCTTATATTATCGATAGAACGACAATTACTATAGTTGTTACTCTTATTATTATCAATCTATCTCATATTATTAGCCATATTATGCTTATATGATCGATAGAAAGACAATTACTATACTTGTTACTCTTATTATTATCAATCTAACTCATATTATTAGCCATATTATGCTTATATGATCGATAGAACGACAATTACTATACTTATTACTCTTATTATTATCAATCTAACTCATATTATTGGCCATATTATGTGGATATGATCGATAGAACGACAATTACTGTACTCATTACTCTTATTATTATCAATCTAACTCATATTATTAACCATATTATGCTTATATTATCGATAGAACGGCAATTGCTATACTTGTTACTCTTATTATTATCAATCTAACTCATATTATTTCCATATTATGCAGATATGATCGATAGAACGACAATTACTATACTTATTACTCTTATTATTATCAATCTAACTCATATTATTAGCCATATTATGCTTATACGATCGATAGAACGACAATTACTATACTTATTACTCTTATTATTATCAATCTAACTCATATTATTAACCATATTATGCAGATATGATCGATAGAACGACAATTACTATACTTATTACTCTTACTATTATCAATCTAACTCATATTATTAGCCATATTATGCTTATATTATCGATAGAACGACAATTGCTATACTTGTTACTCTTACTGTTATCAATCTAACTCATATTATTAGCCACATTATGCTTATATGATCGATTGAACGACAATTACTATACTTATTACTCTTACTATTATCAATCTAACTCATATTATTAGCCATATTATGCTTATATGATCGATAGAACGACAATTACTATACTGGTTACTCTTATTATTATCAATCTAACTCATATTATTAGCCATATTATGCTTATATGATCGATAGAAAGACAATTACTATACTTCTTACTCTTATTATTATCAATCTAACTCATATTATTAGCCATATTATGCTTATATGATCGATAGAACGACAATTACTATACTTATTACTCTTATTATTATCAATCTAACTCATATTATTGGCCATATTATGTGGATATGATCGATAGGACGACAATTACTATACTCATTACTCTTATTATTATCAAACTAACTCATATTATTAACCATATTATGCAGATATGATCGATAGAACGACAATTACTATACTTATTGCTCTTACTATTATCAATCTATCTCATATTATTAGCCATATTATGCTTATATTATCGATAGAGCGACAATTACTACACTTGTTACTCTTATTATTATCAATCTAACTCATATTATTAGCCATATTATGCTTATATGATCGATAGAACGACAATTTCTATACTTGTTACTCTTATTATTATCAATCTAACTCATATTATTGGCCATATTATGTGGATATGATCGATACGACGACAATTACTATACTCATTACTCTTATTATTATCAAACTAACTCATATTATTCACCATATTATGCAGATATGATCGATAGAACGACAATTACTACACTTATTACTCTTACTATTATCAATCTAACTCATATTATTAGCCATATTATGCTTATATTATCCATAGAACGACAATTGCTATACTTGTTACTCTTACTGTTATCAATCTAACTCATATTATTAGCCACATTATGCTTATATGATCGATTGAACGACAATTACTATACTTATTACTCTTACTATTATCAATCTAACTCATATTATTAGCCATATTATGCTTATATGATCGATAGAACGACAATTACTATACTTATTACTCTTACTATTATCAATCTAACTCACATTATTAGCCATATTGTGCTTATATTATCGATAGAACGACAATTACTATACTGGTTACTCTTATTATTATCAATCTAACTCATATTATTAGCCATATTATGCTTATATGATCGATAGAAAGACAATTACTATACTTCTTACACTTATTATTATCAATCTAACTCATATTATTAGCCATATTATGCTTATATGATCGATAGAAAGACAATTACTATACTTGTTACTCTTATTATTATCAATCTAACTCATATTATTGGCCATATTATGTGGATATGATCGATAGGACGACAATTACTATACTCATTACTCTTATTATTATCAAACTAACTCATATTATTAGCCATATTATGCTTATATGATCGATTGAACGACAATTACTATACTTATTACTCTTACTATTATCAATCTAACTCATATTATTAGCCATATTATGCTTATATGATCGATAGAACGACAATTACTATACTTATTACTCTTACTATTATCAATCTAACTCATATTATTAGCCATATTATGCTTATATTATCGATAGAACGACAATTACTATAGTTGTTACTCTTATTATTATCAATCTATCTCATATTATTAGCCATATTATGCTTATATGATCGATAGAAAGACAATTACTATACTTGTTACTCTTATTATTATCAATCTAACTCATATTATTAGCCATATTATGCTTATATGATCGATAGAACGACAATTACTATACTTATTACTCTTATTATTATCAATCTAACTCATATTATTAGCCATATTATGCTTATATGATCGATAGAAAGACAATTACTATACTTGTTACTCTTATTATTATCAATCTAACTCATATTATTAGCCATATTATGCTTATATGATCGATAGAACGACAATTACTATACTTATTACTCTTATTATTATCAATCTAACTCATATTATTAGCCATATTATGCTTATATTATCGATAGAACGACAATTACTATACTTGTTACTCTTATTATTATCAATCTAACTCATATTATTGGCCATATTATGCTTATATTATCGAAAGAAGGACAATTACTATACTTGTTACGCTTATTATTATCAATCTAACTCATATTATTAGCCATATTATGCTTATATTATTGATAGAAGGACAATTACTATAGTTGTTTCTCTTATTATTATCAATCTAACTCATATTATTAGCCATATTATGCTTATATTATCGATAGAACGACAATTACTATACTTGTTACTCTTATTATTATCAATCTAACTCATATTATTGGCCATATTATGCTTATATTATCGAAAGAAGGACAATTACTATACTTGTTACGCTTATTATTATCAATCTAACTCATATTATTAGCCATATTATGCTTATATTATTGATAGAAGGACAATTACTATAGTTGTTACTCTTATTATTATCAATCTAACTCATATTATTAGCCATATTATGCTTATATGATCGATAGAAAGACAATTACTATACTTGTTACTCTTATTATTATCAATCTAACTCATATTATTTGCCATCTTATGTGGATATGATCGATAGGACGACAATTACTATACTTATTACTCTTATTATTATCAAACTAACTCATATTATTAACCATATTATGCAGATATGATCGATAGATCGACAATTACTATACTGATTACTCTTACTATTATCAATCTAACTCATATTATTAGCCATATTATGCTTATATTATCGATAGAACGACAATTACTATACTTGTTACTCTTATTATTATCAATCTAACTCATATTATTGGCCATATTATGTGGATATGATCGATAGGACGACAATTACTATACTCATTACTCTTATTATTATCAAACTAACTCATATTATTCACCATATTATGCAGATATGATCGATAGAACGACAATTACTATACTTATTACTCTTATTATTATCAATCTAACTCATATTATTGGCCATATTATGTGGATATGATCGATAGGACGACAATTACTATACTCATTACTCTTATTATTATCAAACTAACTCATATTATTAACCATATTATGCAGATATGATCGATAGAACAACAATTACTATACTTATTGCTCTTACTATTATCAATCTAACTCATATTATTAGCCATATTATGCTTATATTATCGATAGAGCGACAATTACTACACTTGTTACTCTTATTATTATCAATCTAACTCATATTATTAGCCATATTATGCTTATATGATCGATAGAACGACAATTTCTATACTTGTTACTCTTATTATTATCAATCTAACTCATATTATTGGCCATATTATGTGGATATGATCGATAGGACGACAATTACTATACTCATTACTCTTATTATTATCAAACTAACTCATATTATTCACCATATTATGCAGATATGATCGATAGAACGACAATTACTATACTTATTACTCTTACTATTATCAATCTAACTCATATTATTAGCCATATTATGCTTATATTATCGATAGAACGACAATTACTATAGTTGTTACTCTTATTATTATCAATCTAACTCATATTATTAGCCATATTATGCTTATATGATCGATAGAAAGACAATTACTATACTTGTTACTCTTATTATTATCAATCTAACTCATATTATTAGCCATATTATGCTTATATGATCGATAGAACGACAATTACTATACTTATTACTCTTATTATTATCAATCTAACTCATATTATTAGCCATATTATGCTTATATTATCGATAGAACGACAATTACTATACTTGTTACTCTTATTATTATCAATCTAACTCATATTATTGGCCATATTATGCTTATATTATCGAAAGAAGGACAATTACTATACTTGTTACGCTTATTATTATCAATCTAACTCATATTATTAGCCATATTATGCTTATATTATTGATAGAAGGACAATTACTATAGTTGTTTCTCTTATTATTATCAATCTAACTCATATTATTGGCCATATTATGCTTATATTATCGAAAGAAGGACAATTACTATACTTGTTACGCTTATTATTATCAATCTAACTCATATTATTAGCCATATTATGCTTATATTATCGATAGAACGACAATTACTATAGTTGTTTCTCTTATTATTATCAATCTAACTCATATTATTAGCCATATTATGCTTATATGATCGATAGAACGACAATTTCTATACTTGTTACTCTTATTATTATCAATCTAACTCATATTATTGGCCATATTATGTGGATATGATCGATAGGACGACAATTACTATACTCATTACTCTTATTATTATAAAACTAACTCATATTATTCACCATATTATGCAGATATGATCGATAGAACGACAATTACTATACTTATTACTCTTACTATTATCAATCTAACTCATATTATTAGCCATATTATGCTTATATTATCGATAGAACGACAATTACTATAGTTGTTACTCTTATTATTATCAATCTATCTCATATTATTAGCCATATTATGCTTATATGATCGATAGAAAGACAATTACTATACTTGTTACTCTTATTATTATCAATCTAACTCATATTATTAGCCATATTATGCTTATATGATCGATAGAACGACAATTACTATACTTATTACTCTTATTATTATCAATCTAACTCATATTATTGGCCATATTATGTGGATATGATCGATAGGACGACAATTACTATACTCATTACTCTTATTATTATCAAACTAACTCATATTATTAACCATATTATGCAGATATGATCGATAGAACGACAATTACTATACTTATTGCTCTTACTATTATCAATCTATCTCATATTATTAGCCATATTATGCTTATATTATCGATAGAGCGACAATTACTACACTTGTTACTCTTATTATTATCAATCTAACTCATATTATTAGCCATATTATGCTTATATGATCGATAGAACGACAATTTCTATACTTGTTACTCTTATTATTATCAATCTAACTCATATTATTGGCCATATTATGTGGATATGATCGATACGACGACAATTACTATACTCATTACTCTTATTATTATCAAACTAACTCATATTATTCACCATATTATGCAGATATGATCGATAGAACGACAATTACTACACTTATTACTCTTACTATTATCAATCTAACTCATATTATTAGCCATATTATGCTTATATTATCCATAGAACGACAATTGCTATACTTGTTACTCTTACTGTTATCAATCTAACTCATATTATTAGCCACATTATGCTTATATGATCGATTGAACGACAATTACTATACTTATTACTCTTACTATTATCAATCTAACTCATATTATTAGCCATATTATGCTTATATGATCGATAGAACGACAATTACTATACTTATTACTCTTACTATTATCAATCTAACTCACATTATTAGCCATATTGTGCTTATATTATCGATAGAACGACAATTACTATACTGGTTACTCTTATTATTATCAATCTAACTCATATTATTAGCCATATTATGCTTATATGATCGATAGAAAGACAATTACTATACTTCTTACACTTATTATTATCAATCTAACTCATATTATTAGCCATATTATGCTTATATGATCGATAGAACGACAATTACTATACTTATTACTCTTATTATTATCAATCTAACTCATATTATTGGCCATATTATGTGGATATGATCGATAGGACGACAATTACTATACTCATTACTCTTATTATTATCAAACTAACTCATATTATTAACCATATTATGCAGATATGATCGATAGAACGACAATTACTATACTTATTGCTCTTACTATTATCAATCTAACTCATATTATTAGCCATATTATGCTTATATTATCGAAAGAGCGACAATTACTACACTTGTTACTCTTATTATTATCAATCTAACTCATATTATTAACCATATTATGCAGATATGATCGATAGAACGACAATTACTATACTTATTACTCTTACTATTATCAATCTAACTCATATTATTAGCCATATTATGCTTATATTATCGATAGAACGACAATTGCTATACTTGTTACTCTTACTGTTATCAATCTAACTCATATTATTAGCCACATTATGCTTATATGATCGATTGAACGACAATTACTATACTTATTACTCTTACTATTATCAATCTAACTCATATTATTAGCCATATTATGCTTATATGATCGATAGAACGACAATTACTATACTTATTACTCTTACTATTATCAATCTAACTCACATTATTAGCCATATTGTGCTTATATTATCGATAGAACGACAATTACTATACTCATTACTCTTATTATTATCAATCTAACTCATATTATTAGCCATATTATGCTTATATGATCGATAGAAAGACAATTACTATACTTCTTACTCTTATTATTATCAATCTAACTCATATTATTAGCCATATTATGCTTATATGATCGATAGAACGACAATTACTATACTTATTACTCTTATTATTATCAATCTAACTCATATTATTGGCCATATTATGTGGATATGATCGATAGGACGACAATTACTATACTCATTACTCTTATTATTATCAAACTAACTCATATTATTCACCATATTATGCAGATATGATCGATAGAACGACAATTACTATACTTATTACTCTTACTATTATCAATCTAACTCATATTATTAGCCATATTATGCTTATATTATCGATAGAACGACAATTACTATAGTTGTTACTCTTATTATTATCAATCTAACTCATATTATTAGCCATATTATGCTTATATGATCGATAGAAAGACAATTACTATACTTGTTACTCTTATTATTATCAATCTAACTCATATTATTAGCCATATTATGCTTATATGATCGATAGAACGACAATTACTATACTTATTACTCTTATTATTATCAATCTAACTCATATTATTGGCCATATTATGTGGATATGATCGATAGAACGACAATTACTGTACTCATTACTCTTATTATTATCAATCTAACTCATATTATTAACCATATTATGCTTATATTATCGATAGAACGGCAATTGCTATACTTGTTACTCTTATTATTATCAATCTAACTCATATTATTTCCATATTATGCAGATATGATCGATAGAACGACAATTACTATACTTATTACTCTTACTATTATCAATCTAACTCATATTATTAGCCATATTATGCTTATATTATCGATAGAACGACAATTACTATACTTGTTACTCTTATTATTATCAATCTAACTCATATTATTAGCCATATTATGCTTATATGATAGATAGAACGACAATTACTATACTTATTACTCTTATTATTATCAATCTAACTCATATTATTAGCCATATTATGCTTATACGATCGATAGAACGACAATTACTATACTTATTACTCTTACTATTATCAATCTAACTCACATTATTAGCCATATTGTGCTTATATTATCGATAGAACGACAATTACTATACTGGTTACTCTTATTATTATCAATCTAACTCATATTATTAGCCATATTATGCTTATATGATCGATAGAAACACAATTACTATACTTCTTACACTTATTATTATCAATCTAACTCATATTATTAGCCATATTATGCTTATATGATCGATAGAACGACAATTACTATACTTATTACTCTTATTATTATCAATCTAACTCATATTATTGGCCATATTATGTGGATATGATCGATAGGACGACAATTACTATACTCATTACTCTTATTATTATCAAACTAACTCATATTATTAACCATATTATGCAGATATGATCGATAGAACGACAATTACTATACTTATTGCTCTTACTATTATCAATCTAACTCATATTATTAGCCATATTATGCTTATATTATCGAAAGAGCGACAATTACTACACTTGTTACTCTTATTATTATCAATCTAACTCATATTATTTCCATATTATGCACATATGATCGATAGAACGACAATTACTATACTTATTACTCTTACTATTATCAATATAACTCATATTATTAGCCATATTATGCTTATATTATCGATAGAACGACAATTACTATACCTGTTACTCTTATTATTATCAATCTAACTCATATTATTAGCCATATTATGCTTATATGATCGATAGAACGACAATTACTATACTTATTACTCTTATTATTATCAATCTAACTCATATTATTAGCCATATTATGCTTATATTATCGATAGAACGACAATTACTATACTTGTTACTCTTATTATTATCAATCTAACTCATATTATTGGCCATATTATGCTTATATTATCGAAAGAAGGACAATTACTATACTTGTTACGCTTATTATTATCAATCTAACTCATATTATTAGCCATATTATGCTTATATTATCGATAGAACGACAATTACTATACTTGTTACTCTTATTATTATCAATCTAACTCATATTATTGGCCATATTATGCTTATATTATCGAAAGAAGGACAATTACTATACTTGTTACGCTTATTATTATCAATCTAACTCATATTATTAGCCATATTATGCTTATATTATTGATAGAAGGACAATTACTATAGTTGTTACTCTTATTATTATCAATCTAACTCATATTATTAGCCATATTATGCTTATATGATCGATAGAACGACAATTACTATACTTATTACTCTTACTATTATCAATCTAACTCATATTATTAGCCATATTATGCTTATATTATCGATAGAACGACAATTACTATAGTTGTTACTCTTATTATTATCAATCTATCTCATATTATTAGCCATATTATGCTTATATGATCGATAGAAAGACAATTACTATACTTGTTACTCTTATTATTATCAATCTAACTCATATTATTAGCCATATTATGCTTATATGATCGATAGAACGACAATTACTATACTTATTACTCTTATTATTATCAATCTAACTCATATTATTGGCCATATTATGTGGATATGATCGATAGAACGACAATTACTGTACTCATTACTCTTATTATTATCAATCTAACTCATATTATTAACCATATTATGCTTATATTATCGATAGAACGGCAATTGCTATACTTGTTACTCTTATTATTATCAATCTAACTCATATTATTTCCATATTATGCAGATATGATCGATAGAACGACAATTACTATACTTATTACTCTTATTATTATCAATCTAACTCATATTATTAGCCATATTATGCTTATATTATCGATAGAACGACAATTACTATACTTGTTACTCTTATTATTATCAATCTAACTCATATTATTAGCCATATTATGCTTATATGATCGATAGAACGACAATTACTATACTTCTAACTCTTATTATTATCAATCTAACTCATATTATTAGCCATATTATGCTTATACGATCGATAGAACGACAATTACTATACTTATTACTCTTATTATTATCAATCTAACTCATATTATTAACCATATTATGCAGATATGATCGATAGAACGACAATTACTATACTTATTACTCTTACTATTATCAATCTAACTCATATTATTAGCCATATTATGCTTATATTATCGATAGAACGACAATTGCTATACTTGTTACTCTTACTGTTATCAATCTAACTCATATTATTAGCCACATTATGCTTATATGATCGATTGAACGACAATTACTATACTTATTACTCTTACTATTATCAATCTAACTCATATTATTAGCCATATTATGCTTATATGATCGATAGAACGACAATTACTATACTGGTTACTCTTATTATTATCAATCTAACTCATATTATTAGCCATATTATGCTTATATGATCGATAGAAAGACAATTACTATACTTCTTACACTTATTATTATCAATCTAACTCATATTATTAGCCATATTATGCTTATATGATCGATAGAACGACAATTACTATACTTCTAACTCTTATTATTATCAATCTAACTCATATTATTAGCCATATTATGCTTATACGATCGATAGAACGACAATTACTATACTTATTACTCTTATTATTATCAATCTAACTCATATTATTAACCATATTATGCAGATATGATCGATAGAACGACAATTACTATACTTATTACTCTTACTATTATCAATCTAACTCATATTATTAGCCATATTATGCTTATATTATCGATAGAACGACAATTGCTATACTTGTTACTCTTACTGTTATCAATCTAACTCATATTATTAGCCACATTATGCTTATATGATCGATTTGAACGACAATTACTATACTTATTACTCTTACTATTATCAATCTAACTCATATTATTAGCCATATTATGCTTATATGATCGATAGAACGACAATTACTATACTGGTTACTCTTATTATTATCAATCTAACTCATATTATTAGCCATATTATGCTTATATGATCGATAGAAAGACAATTACTATACTTCTTACACTTATTATTATCAATCTAACTCATATTATTAGCCATATTATGCTTATATGATCGATAGAACGACAATTACTATACTTATTACTCTTATTATTATCAATCTAACTCATATTATTGGCCATATTATGTGGATATGATCGATAGGACGACAATTACTATACTCATTACTCTTATTATTATCAAACTAACTCATATTATTAACCATATTATGCAGATATGATCGATAGAACGACAATTACTATACTTATTGCTCTTACTATTATCAATCTAACTCATATTATTAGCCATATTATGCTTATATTATCGAAAGAGCGACAATTACTACACTTGTTACTCTTATTATTATCAATCTAACTCATATTATTAACCATATTATGCAGATATGATCGATAGAACGACAATTACTATACTTATTACTCTTACTATTATCAATCTAACTCATATTATTAGCCATATTATGCTTATATTATCGATAGAACGACAATTGCTATACTTGTTACTCTTACTGTTATCAATCTAACTCATATTATTAGCCACATTATGCTTATATGATCGATTGAACGACAATTACTATACTTATTACTCTTACTATTATCAATCTAACTCATATTATTAGCCATATTATGCTTATATGATCGATAGAACGACAATTACTATACTTATTACTCTTACTATTATCAATCTAACTCACATTATTAGCCATATTGTGCTTATATTATCGATAGAACGACAATTACTATACTCATTACTCTTATTATTATCAATCTAACTCATATTATTAGCCATATTATGCTTATATGATCGATAGAAAGACAATTACTATACTTCTTACTCTTATTATTATCAATCTAACTCATATTATTAGCCATATTATGCTTATATGATCGATAGAACGACAATTACTATACTTATTACTCTTACTATTATCAATCTAACTCACATTATTAGCCATATTGTGCTTATATTATCGATAGAACGACAATTACTATACTCATTACTCTTATTATTATCAATCTAACTCATATTATTAGCCATATTATGCTTATATGATCGATAGAAAGACAATTACTATACTTCTTACTCTTATTATTATCAATCTAACTCATATTATTAGCCATATTATGCTTATATGATCGATAGAACGACAATTACTATACTTATTACTCTTACTATTATCAATCTAACTCACATTATTAGCCATATTGTGCTTATATTATCGATAGAACGACAATTACTATACTCATTACTCTTATTATTATCAATCTAACTCATATTATTAACCATATTATGCTTATATTATCGATAGAACGGCAATTGCTATACTTGTTACTCTTATTATTATCAATCTAACTCATATTATTAGCCATATTATGCTTATACGATCGATAGAACGACAATTACTATACTTATTACTCTTATTATTATCAATCTAACTCATATTATTAACCATATTATGCAGATATGATCGATAGAACGACAATTACTATACTTATTACTCTTACTATTATCAATCTAACTCATATTATTAGCCATATTATGCTTATATTATCGATAGAACGACAATTGCTATACTTGTTACTCTTACTGTTATCAATCTAACTCATATTATTAGCCACATTATGCTTATATGATCGATTGAACGACAATTACTATACTTATTACTCTTACTATTATCAATCTAACTCATATTATTAGCCATATTATGCTTATATGATCGATAGAACGACAATTACTATACTGGTTACTCTTATTATTATCAATCTAACTCATATTATTAGCCATATTATGCTTATATGATCGATAGAAAGACAATTACTATACTTCTTACACTTATTATTATCAATCTAACTCATATTATTAGCCATATTATGCTTATATGATCGATAGAACGACAATTACTATACTTATTACTCTTATTATTATCAATCTAACTCATATTATTGGCCATATTATGTGGATATGATCGATAGGACGACAATTACTATACTCATTACTCTTATTATTATCAAACTAACTCATATTATTAACCATATTATGCAGATATGATCGATAGAACGACAATTACTATACTTATTGCTCTTACTATTATCAATCTAACTCATATTATTAGCCATATTATGCTTATATTATCGAAAGAGCGACAATTACTACACTTGTTACTCTTATTATTATCAATCTAACTCATATTATTAACCATATTATGCAGATATGATCGATAGAACGACAATTACTATACTTATTACTCTTACTATTATCAATCTAACTCATATTATTAGCCATATTATGCTTATATTATCGATAGAACGACAATTGCTATACTTGTTACTCTTACTGTTATCAATCTAACTCATATTATTAGCCACATTATGCTTATATGATCGATTGAACGACAATTACTATACTTATTACTCTTACTATTATCAATCTAACTCATATTATTAGCCATATTATGCTTATATGATCGATAGAACGACAATTACTATACTTATTACTCTTACTATTATCAATCTAACTCACATTATTAGCCATATTGTGCTTATATTATCGATAGAACGACAATTACTATACTCATTACTCTTATTATTATCAATCTAACTCATATTATTAGCCATATTATGCTTATATGATCGATAGAAAGACAATTACTATACTTCTTACTCTTATTATTATCAATCTAACTCATATTATTAGCCATATTATGCTTATATGATCGATAGAACGACAATTACTATACTTATTACTCTTATTATTATCAATCTAACTCATATTATTGGCCATATTATGTGGATATGATCGATAGGACGACAATTACTATACTCATTACTCTTATTATTATCAAACTAACTCATATTATTCACCATATTATGCAGATATGATCGATAGAACGACAATTACTATACTTATTACTCTTACTATTATCAATCTAACTCATATTATTAGCCATATTATGCTTATATTATCGATAGAACGACAATTACTATAGTTGTTACTCTTATTATTATCAATCTAACTCATATTATTAGCCATATTATGCTTATATGATCGATAGAAAGACAATTACTATACTTGTTACTCTTATTATTATCAATCTAACTCATATTATTAGCCATATTATGCTTATATGATCGATAGAACGACAATTACTATACTTATTACTCTTATTATTATCAATCTAACTCATATTATTGGCCATATTATGTGGATATGATCGATAGAACGACAATTACTGTACTCATTACTCTTATTATTATCAATCTAACTCATATTATTAACCATATTATGCTTATATTATCGATAGAACGGCAATTGCTATACTTGTTACTCTTATTATTATCAATCTAACTCATATTATTTCCATATTATGCAGATATGATCGATAGAACGACAATTACTATACTTATTACTCTTACTATTATCAATCTAACTCATATTATTAGCCATATTATGCTTATATTATCGATAGAACGACAATTACTATACTTGTTACTCTTATTATTATCAATCTAACTCATATTATTAGCCATATTATGCTTATATGATCGATAGAACGACAATTACTATACTTATTACTCTTATTATTATCAATCTAACTCATATTATTAGCCATATTATGCTTATACGATCGATAGAACGACAATTACTATACTTATTACTCTTACTATTATCAATCTAACTCACATTATTAGCCATATTGTGCTTATATTAACCGAAAGAACGACAATTACTATACTGGTTACTCTTATTATTATCAATCTAACTCATATTATTAGCCATATTATGCTTATATGATCGATAGAAACACAATTACTATACTTCTTACACTTATTATTATCAATCTAACTCATATTATTAGCCATATTATGCTTATATGATCGATAGAACGACAATTACTATACTTATTACTCTTATTATTATCAATCTAACTCATATTATTGGCCATATTATGTGGATATGATCGATAGGACGACAATTACTATACTCATTACTCTTATTATTATCAAACTAACTCATATTATTAACCATATTATGCAGATATGATCGATAGAACGACAATTACTATACTTATTACTCTTACTATTATCAATCTAACTCATATTATTAGCCATATTATGCTTATATTATCGATAGAACGACAATTGCTATACTTGTTACTCTTACTGTTATCAATCTAACTCATATTATTAGCCACATTATGCTTATATGATCGATTGAACGACAATTACTATACTTATTACTCTTACTATTATCAATCTAACTCATATTATTAGCCATATTATGCTTATATGATCGATAGAACGACAATTACTATACTGGTTACTCTTATTATTATCAATCTAACTCATATTATTTCCATATTATGCAGATATGATCGATAGAACGACAATTACTATACTTATTACTCTTACTATTATCAATCTAACTCATATTATTAGCCATATTATGCTTATATTATCGATAGAACGACAATTACTATACTTGTTACTCTTATTATTATCAATCTAACTCATATTATTAGCCATATTATGCTTATATGATCGATAGAACGACAATTACTATACTTATTACTCTTATTATTATCAATCTAACTCATATTATTAGCCATATTATGCTTATACGATCGATAGAACGACAATTACTATACTTATTACTCTTACTATTATCAATCTAACTCACATTATTAGCCATATTGTGCTTATATTAACCGAAAGAACGACAATTACTATACTGGTTACTCTTATTATTATCAATCTAACTCATATTATTAGCCATATTATGCTTATATGATCGATAGAAACACAATTACTATACTTCTTACACTTATTATTATCAATCTAACTCATATTATTAGCCATATTATGCTTATATGATCGATAGAACGACAATTACTATACTTATTACTCTTATTATTATCAATCTAACTCATATTATTGGCCATATTATGTGGATATGATCGATAGGACGACAATTACTATACTCATTACTCTTATTATTATCAAACTAACTCATATTATTAACCATATTATGCAGATATGATCGATAGAACGACAATTACTATACTTATTACTCTTACTATTATCAATCTAACTCATATTATTAGCCATATTATGCTTATATTATCGATAGAACGACAATTGCTATACTTGTTACTCTTACTGTTATCAATCTAACTCATATTATTAGCCACATTATGCTTATATGATCGATTGAACGACAATTACTATACTTATTACTCTTACTATTATCAATCTAACTCATATTATTAGCCATATTATGCTTATATGATCGATAGAACGACAATTACTATACTGGTTACTCTTATTATTATCAATCTAACTCATATTATTAGCCATATTATGCTTATATGATCGATAGAAAGACAATTACTATACTTCTTACACTTATTATTATCAATCTAACTCATATTATTAGCCATATTATGCTTATATGATCGATAGAACGACAATTACTATACTTATTACTCTTATTATTATCAATCTAACTCATATTATTGGCCATATTATGTGGATATGATCGATAGGACGACAATTACTATACTCATTACTCTTATTATTATCAAACTAACTCATATTATTAACCATATTATGCAGATATGATCGATAGAACGACAATTACTATACTTATTGCTCTTACTATTATCAATCTAACTCATATTATTAGCCATATTATGCTTATATTATCGAAAGAGCGACAATTACTACACTTGTTACTCTTATTATTATCAATCTAACTCATATTATTAACCATATTATGCAGATATGATCGATAGAACGACAATTACTATACTTATTACTCTTACTATTATCAATCTAACTCATATTATTAGCCATATTATGCTTATATTATCGATAGAACGACAATTGCTATACTTGTTACTCTTACTGTTATCAATCTAACTCATATTATTAGCCACATTATGCTTATATGATCGATTGAACGACAATTACTATACTTATTACTCTTACTATTATCAATCTAACTCATATTATTAGCCATATTATGCTTATATGATCGATAGAACGACAATTACTATACTTATTACTCTTACTATTATCAATCTAAACTCACATTATTAGCCATATTGTGCTTATATTATCGATAGAACGACAATTACTATACTCATTACTCTTATTATTATCAATCTAACTCATATTATTAGCCATATTATGCTTATATGATCGATAGAAAGACAATTACTATACTTCTTACTCTTATTATTATCAATCTAACTCATATTATTAGCCATATTATGCTTATATGATCGATAGAACGACAATTACTATACTTATTACTCTTATTATTATCAATCTAACTCATATTATTAGCCATATTATGCTTATATTATCGATAGAACGACAATTACTATAGTTGTTACTCTTATTATTATCAATCTAACTCATATTATTAGCCATATTATGCTTATATGATCGATAGAAAGACAATTACTATACTTGTTACTCTTATTATTATCAATCTAACTCATATTATTAGCCATATTATGCTTAAATGATCGATAGAACGACAATTACTATACTTATTACTCTTATTATTATCAATCTAACTCATATTATTGGCCATATTATGTGGATATGATCGATAGAACGACAATTACTGTACTCATTACTCTTATTATTATCAATCTAACTCATATTATTAACCATATTATGCTTATATTATCGATAGAACGGCAATTGCTATACTTGTTACTCTTATTATTATCAATCTAACTCATATTATTTCCATATTATGCAGATATGATCGATAGAACGACAATTACTATACTTATTACTCTTACTATTATCAATCTAACTCATATTATTAGCCATATTATGCTTATATTATCGATAGAACGACAATTACTATACTTGTTACTCTTATTATTATCAATCTAACTCATATTATTAGCCATATTATGCTTATATGATCGATAGAACGACAATTACTATACTTATTACTCTTATTATTATCAATCTAACTCATATTATTAGCCATATTATGCTTATACGATCGATAGAACGACAATTACTATACTTATTACTCTTACTATTATCAATCTAACTCACATTATTAGCCATATTGTGCTTATATTAACCGAAAGAACGACAATTACTATACTGGTTACTCTTATTATTATCAATCTAACTCATATTATTAGCCATATTATGCTTATATGATCGATAGAAACACAATTACTATACTTCTTACACTTATTATTATCAATCTAACTCATATTATTAGCCATATTATGCTTATATGATCGATAGAACGACAATTACTATACTTATTACTCTTATTATTATCAATCTAACTCATATTATTGGCCATATTATGTGGATATGATCGATAGGACGACAATTACTATACTCATTACTCTTATTATTATCAAACTAACTCATATTATTAACCATATTATGCAGATATGATCGATAGAACGACAATTACTATACTTATTGCTCTTACTATTATCAATCTAACTCATATTATTAGCCATATTATGCTTATATTATCGAAAGAGCGACAATTACTACACTTGTTACTCTTATTATTATCAATCTAACTCATATTATTTCCATATTATGCACATATGATCGATAGAACGACAATTACTATACTTATTACTCTTACTATTATCAATATAACTCATATTATTAGCCATATTATGCTTATATTATCGATAGAACGACAATTACTATACCTGTTACTCTTATTATTATCAATCTAACTCATATTATTAGCCATATTATGCTTATATGATCGATAGAACGACAATTACTATACTTATTACTCTTATTATTATCAATCTAACTCATATTATTAGCCATATTATGCTTATATTATCGATAGAACGACAATTACTATACTTGTTACTCTTATTATTATCAATCTAACTCATATTATTGGCCATATTATGCTTATATTATCGAAAGAAGGACAATTACTATACTTGTTACGCTTATTATTATCAATCTAACTCATATTATTAGCCATATTATGCTTATATTATTGATAGAAGGACAATTACTATAGTTGTTACTCTTATTATTATCAATCTAACTCATATTATTAGCCATATTATGCTTATATGATCGATAGAACGACAATTACTATACTTATTACTCTTACTATTATCAATCTAACTCATATTATTAGCCATATTATGCTTATATTATCGATAGAACGACAATTACTATAGTTGTTACTCTTATTATTATCAATCTATCTCATATTATTAGCCATATTATGCTTATATGATCGATAGAAAGACAATTACTATACTTGTTACTCTTATTATTATCAATCTAACTCATATTATTAGCCATATTATGCTTATATGATCGATAGAACGACAATTACTATACTTATTACTCTTATTATTATCAATCTAACTCATATTATTGGCCATATTATGTGGATATGATCGATAGAACGACAATTACTGTACTCATTACTCTTATTATTATCAATCTAACTCATATTATTAACCATATTATGCTTATATTATCGATAGAACGGCAATTGCTATACTTGTTACTCTTATTATTATCAATCTAACTCATATTATTTCCATATTATGCAGATATGATCGATAGAACGACAATTACTATACTTATTACTCTTATTATTATCAATCTAACTCATATTATTAGCCATATTATGCTTATATTATCGATAGAACGACAATTACTATACTTGTTACTCTTATTATTATCAATCTAACTCATATTATTAGCCATATTATGCTTATATGATCGATAGAACGACAATTACTATACTTCTAACTCTTATTATTATCAATCTAACTCATATTATTAGCCATATTATGCTTATACGATCGATAGAACGACAATTACTATACTTATTACTCTTATTATTATCAATCTAACTCATATTATTAACCATATTATGCAGATATGATCGATAGAACGACAATTACTATACTTATTACTCTTACTATTATCAATCTAACTCATATTATTAGCCATATTATGCTTATATTATCGATAGAACGACAATTGCTATACTTGTTACTCTTACTGTTATCAATCTAACTCATATTATTAGCCACATTATGCTTATATGATCGATTGAACGACAATTACTATACTTATTACTCTTACTATTATCAATCTAACTCATATTATTAGCCATATTATGCTTATATGATCGATAGAACGACAATTACTATACTGGTTACTCTTATTATTATCAATCTAACTCATATTATTAGCCATATTATGCTTATATGATCGATAGAAAGACAATTACTATACTTCTTACACTTATTATTATCAATCTAACTCATATTATTAGCCATATTATGCTTATATGATCGATAGAACGACAATTACTATACTTATTACTCTTATTATTATCAATCTAACTCATATTATTGGCCATATTATGTGGATATGATCGATAGGACGACAATTACTATACTCATTACTCTTATTATTATCAAACTAACTCATATTATTAACCATATTATGCAGATATGATCGATAGAACGACAATTACTATACTTATTGCTCTTACTATTATCAATCTAACTCATATTATTAGCCATATTATGCTTATATTATCGAAAGAGCGACAATTACTACACTTGTTACTCTTATTATTATCAATCTAACTCATATTATTAACCATATTATGCAGATATGATCGATAGAACGACAATTACTATACTTATTACTCTTACTATTATCAATCTAACTCATATTATTAGCCATATTATGCTTATATTATCGATAGAACGACAATTGCTATACTTGTTACTCTTACTGTTATCAATCTAACTCATATTATTAGCCACATTATGCTTATATGATCGATTGAACGACAATTACTATACTTATTACTCTTACTATTATCAATCTAACTCATATTATTAGCCATATTATGCTTATATGATCGATAGAACGACAATTACTATACTTATTACTCTTACTATTATCAATCTAACTCACATTATTAGCCATATTGTGCTTATATTATCGATAGAACGACAATTACTATACTCATTACTCTTATTATTATCAATCTAACTCATATTATTAGCCATATTATGCTTATATGATCGATAGAAAGACAATTACTATACTTCTTACTCTTATTATTATCAATCTAACTCATATTATTAGCCATATTATGCTTATATGATCGATAGAACGACAATTACTATACTTATTACTCTTATTATTATCAATCTAACTCATATTATTGGCCATATTATGTGGATATGATCGATAGGACGACAATTACTATACTCATTACTCTTATTATTATCAAACTAACTCATATTATTCACCATATTATGCAGATATGATCGATAGAACGACAATTACTATACTTATTACTCTTACTATTATCAATCTAACTCACATTATTAGCCATATTGTGCTTATATTATCGATAGAACGACAATTACTATACTCATTACTCTTATTATTATCAATCTAACTCATATTATTAGCCATATTATGCTTATATGATCGATAGAAAGACAATTACTATACTTGTTACTCTTATTATTATCAATCTAACTCATATTATTAGCCATATTATGCTTATATGATCGATAGAACGACAATTACTATACTTATTACTCTTATTATTATCAATCTAACTCATATTATTGGCCATATTATGTGGATATGATCGATAGAACGACAATTACTGTACTCATTACTCTTATTATTATCAATCTAACTCATATTATTAACCATATTATGCTTATATTATCGATAGAACGGCAATTGCTATACTTGTTACTCTTATTATTATCAATCTAACTCATATTATTTCCATATTATGCAGATATGATCGATAGAACGACAATTACTATACTTATTACTCTTACTATTATCAATCTAACTCATATTATTAGCCATATTATGCTTATATTATCGATAGAACGACAATTACTATACTTGTTACTCTTATTATTATCAATCTAACTCATATTATTAGCCATATTATGCTTATATGATCGATAGAACGACAATTACTATACTTATTACTCTTATTATTATCAATCTAACTCATATTATTAGCCATATTATGCTTATACGATCGATAGAACGACAATTACTATACTTATTACTCTTACTATTATCAATCTAACTCACATTATTAGCCATATTGCGCTTATATTAACCGAAAGAACGACAATTACTATACTGGTTACTCTTATTATTATCAATCTAACTCATATTATTAGCCATATTATGCTTATATGATCGATAGAAACACAATTACTATACTTCTTACACTTATTATTATCAATCTAACTCATATTATTAGCCATATTATGCTTATATGATCGATAGAACGACAATTACTATACTTATTACTCTTATTATTATCAATCTAACTCATATTATTGGCCATATTATGTGGATATGATCGATAGGACGACAATTACTATACTCATTACTCTTATTATTATCAAACTAACTCATATTATTAACCATATTATGCAGATATGATCGATAGAACGACAATTACTATACTTATTACTCTTACTATTATCAATCTAACTCATATTATTAGCCATATTATGCTTATATTATCGATAGAACGACAATTGCTATACTTGTTACTCTTACTGTTATCAATCTAACTCATATTATTAGCCACATTATGCTTATATGATCGATTGAACGACAATTACTATACTTATTACTCTTACTATTATCAATCTAACTCATATTATTAGCCATATTATGCTTATATGATCGATAGAACGACAATTACTATACTGGTTACTCTTATTATTATCAATCTAACTCATATTATTAGCCATATTATGCTTATATGATCGATAGAAAGACAATTACTATACTTCTTACACTTATTATTATCAATCTAACTCATATTATTAGCCATATTATGCTTATATGATCGATAGAACGACAATTACTATACTTATTGCTCTTACTATTATCAATCTAACTCATATTATTAGCCATATTATGCTTATATTATCGAAAGAGCGACAATTACTACACTTGTTACTCTTATTATTATCAATCTAACTCATATTATTAACCATATTATGCTTATATGATCGATAGAACGACAATTACTATACTTATTACTCTTATTATTATCAATCTAACTCATATTATTGGCCATATTATGTGGATATGATCGATAGAACGACAATTACTGTACTCATTACTCTTATTATTATCAATCTAACTCATATTATTAACCATATTATGCTTATATTATCGATAGAACGGCAATTGCTATACTTGTTACTCTTATTATTATCAATCTAACTCATATTATTTCCATATTATGCAGATATGATCGATAGAACGACAATTACTATACTTATTACTCTTACTATTATCAATCTAACTCATATTATTAGCCATATTATGCTTATATTATCGATAGAACGACAATTACTATACTTGTTACTCTTATTATTATCAATCTAACTCATATTATTAGCCATATTATGCTTATATGATCGATAGAACGACAATTACTATACTTATTACTCTTATTATTATCAATCTAACTCATATTATTAGCCATATTATGCTTATACGATCGATAGAACGACAATTACTATACTTATTACTCTTACTATTATCAATCTAACTCACATTATTAGCCATATTGTGCTTATATTAACCGAAAGAACGACAATTACTATACTGGTTACTCTTATTATTATCAATCTAACTCATATTATTAGCCATATTATGCTTATATGATCGATAGAAACACAATTACTATACTTCTTACACTTATTATTATCAATCTAACTCATATTATTAGCCATATTATGCTTATATGATCGATAGAACGACAATTACTATACTTATTACTCTTATTATTATCAATCTAACTCATATTATTGGCCATATTATGTGGATATGATCGATAGGACGACAATTACTATACTCATTACTCTTATTATTATCAAACTAACTCATATTATTAACCATATTATGCAGATATGATCGATAGAACGACAATTACTATACTTATTACTCTTACTATTATCAATCTAACTCATATTATTAGCCATATTATGCTTATATTATCGATAGAACGACAATTGCTATACTTGTTACTCTTACTGTTATCAATCTAACTCATATTATTAGCCACATTATGCTTATATGATCGATTGAACGACAATTACTATACTTATTACTCTTACTATTATCAATCTAACTCATATTATTAGCCATATTATGCTTATATGATCGATAGAACGACAATTACTATACTGGTTACTCTTATTATTATCAATCTAACTCATATTATTAGCCATATTATGCTTATATGATCGATAGAAAGACAATTACTATACTTCTTACACTTATTATTATCAATCTAACTCATATTATTAGCCATATTATGCTTATATGATCGATAGAACGACAATTACTATACTTATTACTCTTATTATTATCAATCTAACTCATATTATTGGCCATATTATGTGGATATGATCGATAGGACGACAATTACTATACTCATTACTCTTATTATTATCAAACTAACTCATATTATTAACCATATTATGCAGATATGATCGATAGAACGACAATTACTATACTTATTGCTCTTACTATTATCAATCTAACTCATATTATTAGCCATATTATGCTTATATTATCGAAAGAGCGACAATTACTACACTTGTTACTCTTATTATTATCAATCTAACTCATATTATTAACCATATTATGCAGATATGATCGATAGAACGACAATTACTATACTTATTACTCTTACTATTATCAATCTAACTCATATTATTAGCCATATTATGCTTATATTATCGATAGAACGACAATTGCTATACTTGTTACTCTTACTGTTATCAATCTAACTCATATTATTAGCCACATTATGCTTATATGATCGATTGAACGACAATTACTATACTTATTACTCTTACTATTATCAATCTAACTCATATTATTAGCCATATTATGCTTATATGATCGATAGAACGACAATTACTATACTTATTACTCTTACTATTATCAATCTAACTCACATTATTAGCCATATTGTGCTTATATTATCGATAGAACGACAATTACTATACTCATTACTCTTATTATTATCAATCTAACTCATATTATTAGCCATATTATGCTTATATGATCGATAGAAAGACAATTACTATACTTCTTACTCTTATTATTATCAATCTAACTCATATTATTAGCCATATTATGCTTATATGATCGATAGAACGACAATTACTATACTTATTACTCTTATTATTATCAATCTAACTCATATTATTGGCCATATTATGTGGATATGATCGATAGGACGACAATTACTATACTCATTACTCTTATTATTATCAAACTAACTCATATTATTCACCATATTATGCAGATATGATCGATAGAACGACAATTACTATACTTATTACTCTTACTATTATCAATCTAACTCATATTATTAGCCATATTATGCTTATATTATCGATAGAACGACAATTACTATAGTTGTTACTCTTATTATTATCAATCTAACTCATATTATTAGCCATATTATGCTTATATGATCGATAGAAAGACAATTACTATACTTGTTACTCTTATTATTATCAATCTAACTCATATTATTAGCCATATTATGCTTATATGATCGATAGAACGACAATTACTATACTTATTACTCTTATTATTATCAATCTAACTCATATTATTGGCCATATTATGTGGATATGATCGATAGAACGACAATTACTGTACTCATTACTCTTATTATTATCAATCTAACTCATATTATTAACCATATTATGCTTATATTATCGATAGAACGGCAATTGCTATACTTGTTACTCTTATTATTATCAATCTAACTCATATTATTTCCATATTATGCAGATATGATCGATAGAACGACAATTACTATACTTATTACTCTTACTATTATCAATCTAACTCATATTATTAGCCATATTATGCTTATATTATCGATAGAACGACAATTACTATACTTGTTACTCTTATTATTATCAATCTAACTCATATTATTAGCCATATTATGCTTATATGATCGATAGAACGACAATTACTATACTTATTACTCTTATTATTATCAATCTAACTCATATTATTAGCCATATTATGCTTATACGATCGATAGAACGACAATTACTATACTTATTACTCTTACTATTATCAATCTAACTCACATTATTAGCCATATTGTGCTTATATTAACCGAAAGAACGACAATTACTATACTGGTTACTCTTATTATTATCAATCTAACTCATATTATTAGCCATATTATGCTTATATGATCGATAGAAACACAATTACTATACTTCTTACACTTATTATTATCAATCTAACTCATATTATTAGCCATATTATGCTTATATGATCGATAGAACGACAATTACTATACTTATTACTCTTATTATTATCAATCTAACTCATATTATTGGCCATATTATGTGGATATGATCGATAGGACGACAATTACTATACTCATTACTCTTATTATTATCAAACTAACTCATATTATTAACCATATTATGCAGATATGATCGATAGAACGACAATTACTATACTTATTGCTCTTACTATTATCAATCTAACTCATATTATTAGCCATATTATGCTTATATTATCGAAAGAGCGACAATTACTACACTTGTTACTCTTATTATTATCAATCTAACTCATATTATTTCCATATTATGCACATATGATCGATAGAACGACAATTACTATACTTATTACTCTTACTATTATCAATATAACTCATATTATTAGCCATATTATGCTTATATTATCGATAGAACGACAATTACTATACCTGTTACTCTTATTATTATCAATCTAACTCATATTATTAGCCATATTATGCTTATATGATCGATAGAACGACAATTACTATACTTATTACTCTTATTATTATCAATCTAACTCATATTATTAGCCATATTATGCTTATATTATCGATAGAACGACAATTACTATACTTGTTACTCTTATTATTATCAATCTAACTCATATTATTGGCCATATTATGCTTATATTATCGAAAGAAGGACAATTACTATACTTGTTACGCTTATTATTATCAATCTAACTCATATTATTAGCCATATTATGCTTATATTATTGATAGAAGGACAATTACTATAGTTGTTACTCTTATTATTATCAATCTAACTCATATTATTAGCCATATTATGCTTATATGATCGATAGAAAGACAATTACTATACTTGTTACTCTTATTATTATCAATCTAACTCATATTATTTGCCATCTTATGTGGATATGATCGATAGGACGACAATTACTATACTTATTACTCTTATTATTATCAAACTAACTCATATTATTAACCATATTATGCAGATATGATCGATAGATCGACAATTACTATACTGATTACTCTTACTATTATCAATCTAACTCATATTATTAGCCATATTATGCTTATATTATCGATAGAACGACAATTACTATACTTGTTACTCTTATTATTATCAATCTAACTCATATTATTAGCCATATTATGCTTATATGATCGATTGAACGACAATTACTATACTTATTACTCTTACTATTATCAATCTAACTCATATTATTAGCCATATTATGCTTATATGATCGATAGAACGACAATTACTATACTTATTACTCTTACTATTATCAATCTAACTCACATTATTAGCCATATTGTGCTTATATTATCGATAGAACGACAATTACTATACTGGTTACTCTTATTATTATCAATCTAACTCATATTATTAGCCATATTATGCTTATATGATCGATAGAAACACAATTACTATACTTCTTACACTTATTATTATCAATCTAACTCATATTATTAGCCATATTATGCTTATATGATCGATAGAACGACAATTACTATACTTATTACTCTTATTATTATCAATCTAACTCATATTATTGGCCATATTATGTGGATATGATCGATAGGACGACAATTACTATACTCATTACTCTTATTATTATCAAACTGACTCATATTATTAACCATATTATGCAGATATGATCGATAGAACGACAATTACTATACTTATTGCTCTTACTATTATCAATCTAACTCATATTATTAGCCATATTATGCTTATATTATCGAAAGAGCGACAATTACTACACTTGTTACTCTTATTATTATCAATCTAACTCATATTATTTCCATATTATGCACATATGATCGATAGAACGACAATTACTATACCTGTTACTCTTATTATTATCAATCTAACTCATATTATTAGCCATATTATGCTTATATGATCGATAGAACGACAATTACTATACTTATTACTCTTATTATTATCAATCTAACTCATATTATTGGCCATATTATGCTTATATTATCGAAAGAAGGACAATTACTATACTTGTTGCGCTTATTATTATCAATCTAACTCATATTATTAGCCATATTATGCTTATATGATCGATAGAAAGACAATTACTATACTTGTTACTCTTATTATTATCAATCTAACTCATATTATTTGCCATCTTATGTGGATATGATCGATAGGACGACAATTACTATACTGATTACTCTTACTATTATCAATCTAACTCATATTATTAGCCATATTATGCTTATATTATCGATAGAACGACAATTACTATACTTGTTACTCTTATTATTATCAATCTAACTCATATTATTAGCCATATTATGCTTATATGATCGATTGAACGACAATTACTATACTTATTACTCTTACTATTATCAATCTAACTCATATTATTAGCCATATTATGCTTATATGATCGATAGAACGACAATTACTATACTTATTACTCTTACTATTATCAATCTAACTCACATTATTAGCCATATTGTGCTTATATTATCGATAGAACGACAATTACTATACTGGTTACTCTTATTATTATCAATCTAACTCATATTATTAGCCATATTATGCTTATATGATCGATAGAAACACAATTACTATACTTCTTACACTTATTATTATCAATCTAACTCATATTATTAGCCATATTATGCTTATATGATCGATAGAACGACAATTACTATACTTATTACTCTTATTATTATCAATCTAACTCATATTATTGGCCATATTATGTGGATATGATCGATAGGACGACAATTACTATACTCATTACTCTTATTATTATCAAACTAACTCATATTATTAACCATATTATGCAGATATGATCGATAGAACGACAATTACTATACTTATTGCTCTTACTATTATCAATCTAACTCATATTATTAGCCATATTATGCTTATATTATCGAAAGAGCGACAATTACTACACTTGTTACTCTTATTATTATCAATCTAACTCATATAATTTCCATATTATGCACATATGATCGATAGAACGACAATTACTATACTTATTACTCTTACTATTATCAATATAACTCATATTATTAGCCATATTATGCTTATATTATCGATAGAACGACAATTACTATACCTGTTACTCTTATTATTATCAATCTAACTCATATTATTAGCCATATTATGCTTATATGATCGATAGAACGACAATTACTATACTTATTACTCTTATTATTATCAATCTAACTCATATTATTGGCCATATTATGCTTATATTATCGAAAGAAGGACAATTACTATACTTGTTACGCTTATTATTATCAATCTTACTCATATTATTAGCCATATTATGCTTATATTATTGATAGAAGGACAATTACTATAGTTGTTTCTCTTATTATTATCAATCTAACTCATATTATTAGCCATATTATGCTTATATGATCGATAGAAAGACAATTACTATACTTGTTACTCTTATTATTTTCAATCTAACTCATATTATTACCCATATTATGCTTATATGATCGATAGAACGACAATTACTATACTTATTACTCTTATTATTATCAATCTAACTCATATTATTAGCCATATTATGCTTATATTATCGATAGAACGACAATTACTATACTTGTTACTCTTATTATTATCAATCTAACTCATATTATTGGCCATATTATGCTTATATTATCGAAAGAAGGACAATTACTATACTTGTTACGCTTATTATTATCAATCTAACTCATATTATTAGCCATATTATGCTTATATTATTGATAGACGGACAATTACTATAGTTGTTACTCTTATTATTATCAATCTAACTCATATTATTAGCCATATTATGCTTATATGATCGATAGAAAGACAATTACTATACTTGTTACTCTTATTATTATCAATCTAACTCATATTATTTGCCATCTTATGTGGATATGATCGATAGGACGACAATTACTATACTTATTACTCTTATTATTATCAAACTAACTCATATTATTAACCATATTATGCAGATATGATCGATAGATCGACAATTACTATACTGATTACTCTTACTATTATCAATCTAACTCATATTATTAGCCATATTATGCTTATATTATCGATAGAACGACAATTACTATACTTGTTACTCTTATTATTATCAATCTAACTCATATTATTGGCCATATTATGTGGATATGATCGATAGGACGACAATTACTATACTCATTACTCTTATTATTATCAAACTAACTCATATTATTCACCATATTATGCAGATATGATCGATAGAACGACAATTACTATACTTATTACTCTTATTATTATCAATCTAACTCATATTATTGGCCATATTATGTGGATATGATCGATAGGACGACAATTACTATACTCATTACTCTTATTATTATCAAACTAACTCATATTATTAACCATATTATGCAGATATGATCGATAGAACGACAATTACTATACTTATTGCTCTTACTATTATCAATCTAACTCATATTATTAGCCATATTATGCTTATATTATCGATAGAGCGACAATTACTACACTTGTTACTCTTATTATTATCAATCTAACTCATATTATTAGCCATATTATGCTTATATGATCGATAGAACGACAATTTCTATACTTGTTACTCTTATTATTATCAATCTAACTCATATTATTGGCCATATTATGTGGATATGATCGATAGGACGACAATTACTATACTCATTACTCTTATTATTATCAAACTAACTCATATTATTCACCATATTATGCAGATATGATCGATAGAACGACAATTACTATACTTATTACTCTTACTATTATCAATCTAACTCATATTATTAGCCATATTATGCTTATATTATCGATAGAACGACAATTACTATAGTTGTTACTCTTATTATTATCAATCTAACTCATATTATTAGCCATATTATGCTTATATGATCGATAGAAAGACAATTACTATACTTGTTACTCCTATTATTATCAATCTAACTCATATTATTAGCCATATTATGCTTATATGATCGATAGAACGACAATTACTATACTTATTACTCTTATTATTATCAATCTAACTCATATTATTAGCCATATTATGCTTATATTATCGATAGAACGACAATTACTATACTTGTTACTCTTATTATTATCAATCTAACTCATATTATTGGCCATATTATGCTTATATTATCGAAAGAAGGACAATTACTATACTTGTTACGCTTATTATTATCAATCTAACTCATATTATTAGCCATATTATGCTTATATTATCGATAGAACGACAATTACTATACTTATTACTCTTACTATTATCAATCTAACTCATACTATTAGCCATATTATGCTTATATTATCGATGGAACGACAATTACTATACTTGTTACTCTTATTATTATCAATCTAACTCATATCATTAGCCATATTATGCTTATATGATCGATAGAACGACAATTACTATACCTATTACTCTTATTATTATCAATCTAACTCATATTATTGGCCATATTATGCTTATATTATCGAAAGAAGGACAATTACTATACTTGTTACGCTTATTATTATCAATCTAACTCATATTATTAGCCATATTATGCTTATATTATTGATAGAAGGACAATTACTATAGCTGTTACTCTTATTATTATCAATCTAACTCATATTATTAGCCATATTATGCTTATATGATCGATAGAAAGACACTTACTATACTTGTTACTCTTATTGTTATCAATCTAACTCATATTATTAGCCATATTATGCTTATACGATCGATTGAACGACAATTACTATACTTATTACTCTTACTATTATGAATCTAACTCATATTATTAGCCATATTATGCTTATATTATCGATAGAACGACAATTACTATACTTATTACTCTTACTATTATGAATCTAACTCATATTATTAGCCATATTATGCTTATATTATCGATAGAACGACAATTACTCTACTTGTTACTCTTATTATTATCAATCTAACTCATATTATTAGCCATATTATGCTTATATGATCGATAGAACGACAATTACTATACTTATTACGCTTATTATTATCAATCTAACTCATATTATTAGCCATATTATGCTTATATTATCGATAGAACGACAATTACTATACTTATTACTCTTACTATTATCAATCTAACTCATACTATTAGCCATATTATGCTTATATTATCGATGGAACGACAATTACTATACTTGTTACTCTTATTATTATCAATCTAACTCATATCATTAGCCATATTATGCTTATATGATCGATAGAACGACAATTACTATACCTATTACTCTTATTATTATCAATCTAACTCATATTATTGGCCATATTATGCTTATATTATCGAAAGAAGGACAATTACTATACTTGTTACGCTTATTATTATCAATCTAACTCATATTATTAGCCATATTATGCTTATATTATTGATAGAAGGACAATTACTATAGCTGTTACTCTTATTATTATCAATCTAACTCATATTATTGGCCATATTATGCTTATATGATCGATAGAAAGACACTTACTATACTTGTTACTCTTATTGTTATCAATCTAACTCATATTATTAGCCATATTATGCTTATACGATCGATAGAACGACAATTACTATACATATTACTCTTACTGTTATCAATCTAACTCATATTATTAGCCATATTATGCTTATATTATCGATAGAACGACAATTGCTATACTTGTTACTCTTACTGTTATCAATCTAACTCATATTATTAGCCACATTATGCTTATATGATCGATAGAACGACAATTACTATACTTATTACTCTTACTATTATCAATCTAACTCATATTATTAGCCATATTATGCTTATATTATCGATAGAACGACAATTGCTATACTTGTTACTCTTACTGTTATCAATCTAACTCATATTATTAGCCACATTATGCTTATATGATCGATTGAACGACAATTACTATACTTATTACTCTTACTATTATGAATCTAACTCATATTATTAGCCATATTATGCTTATATTATCGATAGAACGACAATTACTCTACTTGTTACTCTTATTATTATCAATCTAACTCATATTATTAGCCATATTATGCTTATATGATCGATAGAACGACAATTACTATACTTATTACGCTTATTATTATCAATCTAACTCATATTATTAGCCATATTATGCTTATACGATCGATAGAACGACAATTACTATACTTATTACTCTTATTATTATCAATCTAACTCATATTATTAACCATATTATGCAGATATGATCGATAGAACGACAATTACTATACATATTACTCTTACTGTTATCAATCTAACTCATATTATTAGCCATATTATGCTTATATTATCGATAGAACGACAATTGCTATACTTGTTACTCTTACTGTTATCGATCTAACTCATATTATTAGCCACATTATGCTTATATGATCGATTGAACGACAATTACTATACTTATTACTCTTACTATTATCAATCTAACTCATATTATTAGCCATATTATGCTTATATGATCGATAGAACGACAATTACTATACTGGTTACTCTTATTATTATCAATCTAACTCATATTATTAGCCATATTATGCTTATATGATCGATAGAACGACAATTACTATACTTCTAACTCTTATTATTATCAATCTAACTCATATTATTAGCCATATTATGCTTATACGATCGATAGAACGACAATTACTATACTTATTACTCTTATTATTATCAATCTAACTCATATTATTAACCATATTATGCAGATATGATCGATAGAACGACAATTACTATACTTATTACTCTTACTATTATCAATCTAACTCATATTATTAGCCATATTATGCTTATATTATCGATAGAACGACAATTGCTATACTTGTTACTCTTACTGTTATCAATCTAACTCATATTATTAGCCACATTATGCTTATATGATCGATTGAACGACAATTACTATACTTATTACTCTTACTATTATCAATCTAACTCATATTATTAGCCATATTATGCTTATATGATCGATAGAACGACAATTACTATACTGGTTACTCTTATTATTATCAATCTAACTCATATTATTAGCCATATTATGCTTATATGATCGATAGAAAGACAATTACTATACTTCTTACTCTTATTATTATCAATCTAACTCATATTATTAGCCATATTATGCTTATATGATCGATAGAACGACAATTACTATACTTATTACTCTTATTATTATCAATCTAACTCATATTATTGGCCATATTATGTGGATATGATCGATAGGACGACAATTACTATACTCATTACTCTTATTATTATCAAACTAACTCATATTATTAACCATATTATGCAGATATGATCGATAGAACGACAATTACTATACTTATTACTCTTATTATTATCAATCTAACTCATATTATTGGCCATATTATGTGGATATGATCGATAGGACGACAATTACTATACTCATTACTCTTATTATTATCAAACTAACTCATATTATTAACCATATTATGCAGATATGATCGATAGAACGACAATTACTATACTTATTGCTCTTACTATTATCAATCTAACTCATATTATTAGCCATATTATGCTTATATTATCGATAGAGCGACAATTACTACACTTGTTACTCTTATTATTATCAATCTAACTCATATTATTAGCCATATTATGCTTATATGATCGATAGAACGACAATTTCTATACTTGTTACTCTTATTATTATCAATCTAACTCATATTATTGGCCATATTATGTGGATATGATCGATAGGACGACAATTACTATACTCATTACTCTTATTATTATCAAACTAACTCATATTATTCACCATATTATGCAGATATGATCGATAGAACGACAATTACTATACTTATTACTCTTACTATTATCAATCTAACTCATATTATTAGCCATATTATGCTTATATTATCGATAGAACGACAATTACTATAGTTGTTACTCTTATTATTATCAATCTAACTCATATTATTAGCCATATTATGCTTATATGATCGATAGAAAGACAATTACTATACTTGTTACTCCTATTATTATCAATCTAACTCATATTATTAGCCATATTATGCTTATATGATCGATAGAACGACAATTACTATACTTATTACTCTTATTATTATCAATCTAACTCATATTATTAGCCATATTATGCTTATATTATCGATAGAACGACAATTACTATACTTGTTACTCTTATTATTATCAATCTAACTCATATTATTGGCCATATTATGCTTATATTATCGAAAGAAGGACAATTACTATACTTGTTACGCTTATTATTATCAATCTAACTCATATTATTAGCCATATTATGCTTATATTATCGATAGAACGACAATTACTATACTTATTACTCTTACTATTATCAATCTAACTCATACTATTAGCCATATTATGCTTATATTATCGATGGAACGACAATTACTATACTTGTTACTCTTATTATTATCAATCTAACTCATATCATTAGCCATATTATGCTTATATGATCGATAGAACGACAATTACTATACCTATTACTCTTATTATTATCAATCTAACTCATATTATTGGCCATATTATGCTTATATTATCGAAAGAAGGACAATTACTATACTTGTTACGCTTATTATTATCAATCTAACTCATATTATTAGCCATATTATGCTTATATTATTGATAGAAGGACAATTACTATAGCTGTTACTCTTATTATTATCAATCTAACTCATATTATTAGCCATATTATGCTTATATGATCGATAGAAAGACACTTACTATACTTGTTACTCTTATTGTTATCAATCTAACTCATATTATTAGCCATATTATGCTTATACGATCGATTGAACGACAATTACTATACTTATTACTCTTACTATTATGAATCTAACTCATATTATTAGCCATATTATGCTTATATTATCGATAGAACGACAATTACTATACTTATTACTCTTACTATTATGAATCTAACTCATATTATTAGCCATATTATGCTTATATTATCGATAGAACGACAATTACTCTACTTGTTACTCTTATTATTATCAATCTAACTCATATTATTAGCCATATTATGCTTATATGATCGATAGAACGACAATTACTATACTTATTACGCTTATTATTATCAATCTAACTCATATTATTAGCCATATTATGCTTATATTATCGATAGAACGACAATTACTATACTTATTACTCTTACTATTATCAATCTAACTCATACTATTAGCCATATTATGCTTATATTATCGATGGAACGACAATTACTATACTTGTTACTCTTATTATTATCAATCTAACTCATATCATTAGCCATATTATGCTTATATGATCGATAGAACGACAATTACTATACCTATTACTCTTATTATTATCAATCTAACTCATATTATTGGCCATATTATGCTTATATTATCGAAAGAAGGACAATTACTATACTTGTTACGCTTATTATTATCAATCTAACTCATATTATTAGCCATATTATGCTTATATTATTGATAGAAGGACAATTACTATAGCTGTTACTCTTATTATTATCAATCTAACTCATATTATTGGCCATATTATGCTTATATGATCGATAGAAAGACACTTACTATACTTGTTACTCTTATTGTTATCAATCTAACTCATATTATTAGCCATATTATGCTTATACGATCGATAGAACGACAATTACTATACATATTACTCTTACTGTTATCAATCTAACTCATATTATTAGCCATATTATGCTTATATTATCGATAGAACGACAATTGCTATACTTGTTACTCTTACTGTTATCAATCTAACTCATATTATTAGCCACATTATGCTTATATGATCGATAGAACGACAATTACTATACTTATTACTCTTACTATTATCAATCTAACTCATATTATTAGCCATATTATGCTTATATTATCGATAGAACGACAATTGCTATACTTGTTACTCTTACTGTTATCAATCTAACTCATATTATTAGCCACATTATGCTTATATGATCGATTGAACGACAATTACTATACTTATTACTCTTACTATTATGAATCTAACTCATATTATTAGCCATATTATGCTTATATTATCGATAGAACGACAATTACTCTACTTGTTACTCTTATTATTATCAATCTAACTCATATTATTAGCCATATTATGCTTATATGATCGATAGAACGACAATTACTATACTTATTACGCTTATTATTATCAATCTAACTCATATTATTAGCCATATTATGCTTATACGATCGATAGAACGACAATTACTATACTTATTACTCTTATTATTATCAATCTAACTCATATTATTAACCATATTATGCAGATATGATCGATAGAACGACAATTACTATACATATTACTCTTACTGTTATCAATCTAACTCATATTATTAGCCATATTATGCTTATATTATCGATAGAACGACAATTGCTATACTTGTTACTCTTACTGTTATCGATCTAACTCATATTATTAGCCACATTATGCTTATATGATCGATTGAACGACAATTACTATACTTATTACTCTTACTATTATCAATCTAACTCATATTATTAGCCATATTATGCTTATATTATCGATAGAACGACAATTACTATACTGGTTACTCTTATTATTATCAATCTAACTCATATTATTAGCCATATTATGCTTATATGATCGATAGAAAGACAATTACTATACTCATTACTCTTATTATTATCAAACTAACTCATATTATTAGCCACATTATGCTTATATGATCGATTGAACGACAATTACTATACTTATTACTCTTACTATTATCAATCTAACTCATATTATTAGCCATATTATGCTTATATGATCGATAGAACGACAATTACTATACTGGTTACTCTTATTATTATCAATCTAACTCATATTATTAGCCATATTATGCTTATATGATCGATAGAACGACAATTACTATACTTCTAACTCTTATTATTATCAATCTAACTCATATTATTAGCCATATTATGCTTATACGATCGATAGAACGACAATTACTATACTTATTACTCTTATTATTATCAATCTAACTCATATTATTAACCATATTATGCAGATATGATCGATAGAACGACAATTACTATACTTATTACTCTTACTATTATCAATCTAACTCATATTATTAGCCATATTATGCTTATATTATCGATAGAACGACAATTGCTATACTTGTTACTCTTACTGTTATCAATCTAACTCATATTATTAGCCACATTATGCTTATATGATCGATTGAACGACAATTACTATACTTATTACTCTTACTATTATCAATCTAACTCATATTATTAGCCATATTATGCTTATATGATCGATAGAACGACAATTACTATACTGGTTACTCTTATTATTATCAATCTAACTCATATTATTAGCCATATTATGCTTATATGATCGATAGAAAGACAATTACTATACTTCTTACTCTTATTATTATCAATCTAACTCATATTATTAGCCATATTATGCTTATATGATCGATAGAACGACAATTACTATACTTATTACTCTTATTATTATCAATCTAACTCATATTATTGGCCATATTATGTGGATATGATCGATAGGACGACAATTACTATACTCATTACTCTTATTATTATCAAACTAACTCATATTATTAACCATATTATGCAGATATGATCGATAGAACGACAATTACTATACTTATTGCTCTTACTATTATCAATCTATCTCATATTATTAGCCATATTATGCTTATATTATCGATAGAGCGACAATTACTACACTTGTTACTCTTATTATTATCAATCTAACTCATATTATTAGCCATATTATGCTTATATGATCGATAGAACGACAATTTCTATACTTGTTACTCTTATTATTATCAATCTAACTCATATTATTGGCCATATTATGTGGATATGATCGATACGACGACAATTACTATACTCATTACTCTTATTATTATCAAACTAACTCATATTATTCACCATATTATGCAGATATGATCGATAGAACGACAATTACTACACTTATTACTCTTACTATTATCAATCTAACTCATATTATTAGCCATATTATGCTTATATTATCCATAGAACGACAATTGCTATACTTGTTACTCTTACTGTTATCAATCTAACTCATATTATTAGCCACATTATGCTTATATGATCGATTGAACGACAATTACTATACTTATTACTCTTACTATTATCAATCTAACTCATATTATTAGCCATATTATGCTTATATGATCGATAGAACGACAATTACTATACTTATTACTCTTACTATTATCAATCTAACTCACATTATTAGCCATATTGTGCTTATATTATCGATAGAACGACAATTACTATACTGGTTACTCTTATTATTATCAATCTAACTCATATTATTAGCCATATTATGCTTATATGATCGATAGAAAGACAATTACTATACTTCTTACACTTATTATTATCAATCTAACTCATATTATTAGCCATATTATGCTTATATGATCGATAGAACGACAATTACTATACTTATTACTCTTATTATTATCAATCTAACTCATATTATTGGCCATATTATGTGGATATGATCGATAGGACGACAATTACTATACTCATTACTCTTATTATTATCAAACTAACTCATATTATTAACCATATTATGCAGATATGATCGATAGAACGACAATTACTATACTTATTGCTCTTACTATTATCAATCTAACTCATATTATTAGCCATATTATGCTTATATTATCGAAAGAGCGACAATTACTACACTTGTTACTCTTATTATTATCAATCTAACTCATATTATTAACCATATTATGCAGATATGATCGATAGAACGACAATTACTATACTTATTACTCTTACTATTATCAATCTAACTCATATTATTAGCCATATTATGCTTATATTATCGATAGAACGACAATTGCTATACTTGTTACTCTTACTGTTATCAATCTAACTCATATTATTAGCCACATTATGCTTATATGATCGATTGAACGACAATTACTATACTTATTACTCTTACTATTATCAATCTAACTCATATTATTAGCCATATTATGCTTATATGATCGATAGAACGACAATTACTATACTTATTACTCTTACTATTATCAATCTAACTCACATTATTAGCCATATTGTGCTTATATTATCGATAGAACGACAATTACTATACTCATTACTCTTATTATTATCAATCTAACTCATATTATTAGCCATATTATGCTTATATGATCGATAGAAAGACAATTACTATACTTCTTACTCTTATTATTATCAATCTAACTCATATTATTAGCCATATTATGCTTATATGATCGATAGAACGACAATTACTATACTTATTACTCTTATTATTATCAATCTAACTCATATTATTGGCCATATTATGTGGATATGATCGATAGGACGACAATTACTATACTCATTACTCTTATTATTATCAAACTAACTCATATTATTCACCATATTATGCAGATATGATCGATAGAACGACAATTACTATACTTATTACTCTTACTATTATCAATCTAACTCATATTATTAGCCATATTATGCTTATATTATCGATAGAACGACAATTACTATAGTTGTTACTCTTATTATTATCAATCTAACTCATATTATTAGCCATATTATGCTTATATGATCGATAGAAAGACAATTACTATACTTGTTACTCTTATTATTATCAATCTAACTCATATTATTAGCCATATTATGCTTATATGATCGATAGAACGACAATTACTATACTTATTACTCTTATTATTATCAATCTAACTCATATTATTGGCCATATTATGTGGATATGATCGATAGAACGACAATTACTGTACTCATTACTCTTATTATTATCAATCTAACTCATATTATTAACCATATTATGCTTATATTATCGATAGAACGGCAATTGCTATACTTGTTACTCTTATTATTATCAATCTAACTCATATTATTTCCATATTATGCAGATATGATCGATAGAACGACAATTACTATACTTATTACTCTTACTATTATCAATCTAACTCATATTATTAGCCATATTATGCTTATATTATCGATAGAACGACAATTACTATACTTGTTACTCTTATTATTATCAATCTAACTCATATTATTAGCCATATTATGCTTATATGATCGATAGAACGACAATTACTATACTTATTACTCTTATTATTATCAATCTAACTCATATTATTAGCCATATTATGCTTATACGATCGATAGAACGACAATTACTATACTTATTACTCTTACTATTATCAATCTAACTCACATTATTAGCCATATTGTGCTTATATTATCGATAGAACGACAATTACTATACTGGTTACTCTTATTATTATCAATCTAACTCATATTATTAGCCATATTATGCTTATATGATCGATAGAAACACAATTACTATACTTCTTACACTTATTATTATCAATCTAACTCATATTATTAGCCATATTATGCTTATATGATCGATAGAACGACAATTACTATACTTATTACTCTTATTATTATCAATCTAACTCATATTATTGGCCATATTATGTGGATATGATCGATAGGACGACAATTACTATACTCATTACTCTTATTATTATCAAACTAACTCATATTATTAACCATATTATGCAGATATGATCGATAGAACGACAATTACTATACTTATTGCTCTTACTATTATCAATCTAACTCATATTATTAGCCATATTATGCTTATATTATCGAAAGAGCGACAATTACTACACTTGTTACTCTTATTATTATCAATCTAACTCATATTATTTCCATATTATGCACATATGATCGATAGAACGACAATTACTATACTTATTACTCTTACTATTATCAATATAACTCATATTATTAGCCATATTATGCTTATATTATCGATAGAACGACAATTACTATACCTGTTACTCTTATTATTATCAATCTAACTCATATTATTAGCCATATTATGCTTATATGATCGATAGAACGACAATTACTATACTTATTACTCTTATTATTATCAATCTAACTCATATTATTAGCCATATTATGCTTATATTATCGATAGAACGACAATTACTATACTTGTTACTCTTATTATTATCAATCTAACTCATATTATTGGCCATATTATGCTTATATTATCGAAAGAAGGACAATTACTATACTTGTTACGCTTATTATTATCAATCTAACTCATATTATTAGCCATATTATGCTTATATTATCGATAGAACGACAATTACTATACTTGTTACTCTTATTATTATCAATCTAACTCATATTATTAGCCATATTATGCTTATATGATCGATAGAACGACAATTACTATACTTATTACTCTTATTATTATCAATCTAACTCATATTATTAGCCATATTATGCTTATACGATCGATAGAACGACAATTACTATACTTATTACTCTTACTATTATCAATCTAACTCACATTATTAGCCATATTGTGCTTATATTATCGATAGAACGACAATTACTATACTGGTTACTCTTATTATTATCAATCTAACTCATATTATTGGCCATATTATGTGGATATGATCGATAGGACGACAATTACTATACTCATTACTCTTATTATTATCAAACTAACTCATATTATTAACCATATTATGCAGATATGATCGATAGAACGACAATTACTATACTTATTGCTCTTACTATTATCAATCTATCTCATATTATTAGCCATATTATGCTTATATTATCGATAGAGCGACAATTACTACACTTGTTACTCTTATTATTATCAATCTAACTCATATTATTAGCCATATTATGCTTATATGATCGATAGAACGACAATTTCTATACTTGTTACTCTTATTATTATCAATCTAACTCATATTATTGGCCATATTATGTGGATATGATCGATACGACGACAATTACTATACTCATTACTCTTATTATTATCAAACTAACTCATATTATTCACCATATTATGCAGATATGATCGATAGAACGACAATTACTACACTTATTACTCTTACTATTATCAATCTAACTCATATTATTAGCCATATTATGCTTATATTATCCATAGAACGACAATTGCTATACTTGTTACTCTTACTGTTATCAATCTAACTCATATTATTAGCCACATTATGCTTATATGATCGATTGAACGACAATTACTATACTTATTACTCTTACTATTATCAATCTAACTCATATTATTAGCCATATTATGCTTATATGATCGATAGAACGACAATTACTATACTTATTACTCTTACTATTATCAATCTAACTCACATTATTAGCCATATTGTGCTTATATTATCGATAGAACGACAATTACTATACTGGTTACTCTTATTATTATCAATCTAACTCATATTATTAGCCATATTATGCTTATATGATCGATAGAAAGACAATTACTATACTTCTTACACTTATTATTATCAATCTAACTCATATTATTAGCCATATTATGCTTATATGATCGATAGAACGACAATTACTATACTTATTACTCTTATTATTATCAATCTAACTCATATTATTGGCCATATTATGTGGATATGATCGATAGGACGACAATTACTATACTCATTACTCTTATTATTATCAAACTAACTCATATTATTAACCATATTATGCAGATATGATCGATAGAACGACAATTACTATACTTATTGCTCTTACTATTATCAATCTAACTCATATTATTAGCCATATTATGCTTATATTATCGAAAGAGCGACAATTACTACACTTGTTACTCTTATTATTATCAATCTAACTCATATTATTAACCATATTATGCAGATATGATCGATAGAACGACAATTACTATACTTATTACTCTTACTATTATCAATCTAACTCATATTATTAGCCATATTATGCTTATATTATCGATAGAACGACAATTGCTATACTTGTTACTCTTACTGTTATCAATCTAACTCATATTATTAGCCACATTATGCTTATATGATCGATTGAACGACAATTACTATACTTATTACTCTTACTATTATCAATCTAACTCATATTATTAGCCATATTATGCTTATATGATCGATAGAACGACAATTACTATACTTATTACTCTTACTATTATCAATCTAACTCACATTATTAGCCATATTGTGCTTATATTATCGATAGAACGACAATTACTATACTCATTACTCTTATTATTATCAATCTAACTCATATTATTAGCCATATTATGCTTATATGATCGATAGAAAGACAATTACTATACTTCTTACTCTTATTATTATCAATCTAACTCATATTATTAGCCATATTATGCTTATATGATCGATAGAACGACAATTACTATACTTATTACTCTTATTATTATCAATCTAACTCATATTATTGGCCATATTATGTGGATATGATCGATAGGACGACAATTACTATACTCATTACTCTTATTATTATCAAACTAACTCATATTATTCACCATATTATGCAGATATGATCGATAGAACGACAATTACTATACTTATTACTCTTACTATTATCAATCTAACTCATATTATTAGCCATATTATGCTTATATTATCGATAGAACGACAATTACTATAGTTGTTACTCTTATTATTATCAATCTAACTCATATTATTAGCCATATTATGCTTATATGATCGATAGAAAGACAATTACTATACTTGTTACTCTTATTATTATCAATCTAACTCATATTATTAGCCATATTATGCTTATATGATCGATAGAACGACAATTACTATACTTATTACTCTTATTATTATCAATCTAACTCATATTATTGGCCATATTATGTGGATATGATCGATAGAACGACAATTACTGTACTCATTACTCTTATTATTATCAATCTAACTCATATTATTAACCATATTATGCTTATATTATCGATAGAACGGCAATTGCTATACTTGTTACTCTTATTATTATCAATCTAACTCATATTATTTCCATATTATGCAGATATGATCGATAGAACGACAATTACTATACTTATTACTCTTACTATTATCAATCTAACTCATATTATTAGCCATATTATGCTTATATTATCGATAGAACGACAATTACTATACTTGTTACTCTTATTATTATCAATCTAACTCATATTATTAGCCATATTATGCTTATATGATCGATAGAACGACAATTACTATACTTATTACTCTTATTATTATCAATCTAACTCATATTATTAGCCATATTATGCTTATACGATCGATAGAACGACAATTACTATACTTATTACTCTTACTATTATCAATCTAACTCACATTATTAGCCATATTGTGCTTATATTATCGATAGAACGACAATTACTATACTGGTTACTCTTATTATTATCAATCTAACTCATATTATTAGCCATATTATGCTTATATGATCGATAGAAACACAATTACTATACTTCTTACACTTATTATTATCAATCTAACTCATATTATTAGCCATATTATGCTTATATGATCGATAGAACGACAATTACTATACTTATTACTCTTATTATTATCAATCTAACTCATATTATTGGCCATATTATGTGGATATGATCGATAGGACGACAATTACTATACTCATTACTCTTATTATTATCAAACTAACTCATATTATTAACCATATTATGCAGATATGATCGATAGAACGACAATTACTATACTTATTGCTCTTACTATTATCAATCTAACTCATATTATTAGCCATATTATGCTTATATTATCGAAAGAGCGACAATTACTACACTTGTTACTCTTATTATTATCAATCTAACTCATATTATTTCCATATTATGCACATATGATCGATAGAACGACAATTACTATACTTATTACTCTTACTATTATCAATATAACTCATATTATTAGCCATATTATGCTTATATTATCGATAGAACGACAATTACTATACCTGTTACTCTTATTATTATCAATCTAACTCATATTATTAGCCATATTATGCTTATATGATCGATAGAACGACAATTACTATACTTATTACTCTTATTATTATCAATCTAACTCATATTATTAGCCATATTATGCTTATATTATCGATAGAACGACAATTACTATACTTGTTACTCTTATTATTATCAATCTAACTCATATTATTGGCCATATTATGCTTATATTATCGAAAGAAGGACAATTACTGTACTTGTTACGCTTATTATTATCAATCTAACTCATATTATTAGCCATATTATGCTTATATTATCGATAGAACGACAATTACTATACTTGTTACTCTTATTATTATCAATCTAACTCATATTATTAGCCATATTATGCTTATATGATCGATAGAACGACAATTACTATACTTATTACTCTTATTATTATCAATCTAACTCATATTATTAGCCATATTATGCTTATACGATCGATAGAACGACAATTACTATACTTATTACTCTTACTATTATCAATCTAACTCACATTATTAGCCATATTGTGCTTATATTATCGATAGAACGACAATTACTATACTGGTTACTCTTATTATTATCAATCTAACTCATATTATTAGCCATATTATGCTTATATGATCGATAGAAACACAATTACTATACTTCTTACACTTATTATTATCAATCTAACTCATATTATTAGCCATATTATGCTTATATGATCGATAGAACGACAATTACTATACTTATTACTCTTATTATTATCAATCTAACTCATATTATTGGCCATATTATGTGGATATGATCGATAGGACGACAATTACTATACTCATTACTCTTATTATTATCAAACTAACTCATATTATTAACCATATTATGCAGATATGATCGATAGAACGACAATTACTATACTTATTGCTCTTACTATTATCAATCTATCTCATATTATTAGCCATATTATGCTTATATTATCGATAGAGCGACAATTACTACACTTGTTACTCTTATTATTATCAATCTAACTCATATTATTAGCCATATTATGCTTATATGATCGATAGAACGACAATTTCTATACTTGTTACTCTTATTATTATCAATCTAACTCATATTATTGGCCATATTATGTGGATATGATCGATACGACGACAATTACTATACTCATTACTCTTATTATTATCAAACTAACTCATATTATTCACCATATTATGCAGATATGATCGATAGAACGACAATTACTACACTTATTACTCTTACTATTATCAATCTAACTCATATTATTAGCCATATTATGCTTATATTATCCATAGAACGACAATTGCTATACTTGTTATTCTTACTGTTATCAATCTAACTCATATTATTAGCCACATTATGCTTATATGATCGATTGAACGACAATTACTATACTTATTACTCTTACTATTATCAATCTAACTCATATTATTAGCCATATTATGCTTATATGATCGATAGAACGACAATTACTATACTTATTACTCTTACTATTATCAATCTAACTCACATTATTAGCCATATTGTGCTTATATTATCGATAGAACGACAATTACTATACTGGTTACTCTTATTATTATCAATCTAACTCATATTATTAGCCATATTATGCTTATATGATCGATAGAAAGACAATTACTGTACTTCTTACACTTATTATTATCAATCTAACTCATATTATTAGCCATATTATGCTTATATGATCGATAGAACGACAATTACTATACTTATTACTCTTATTATTATCAATCTAACTCATATTATTGGCCATATTATGTGGATATGATCGATAGGACGACAATTACTATACTCATTACTCTTATTATTATCAAACTAACTCATATTATTAACCATATTATGCAGATATGATCGATAGAACGACAATTACTATACTTATTGCTCTTACTATTATCAATCTAACTCATATTATTAGCCATATTATGCTTATATTATCGAAAGAGCGACAATTACTACACTTGTTACTCTTATTATTATCAATCTAACTCATATTATTAACCATATTATGCAGATATGATCGATAGAACGACAATTACTATACTTATTACTCTTACTATTATCAATCTAACTCATATTATTAGCCATATTATGCTTATATTATCGATAGAACGACAATTGCTATACTTGTTACTCTTACTGTTATCAATCTAACTCATATTATTAGCCACATTATGCTTATATGATCGATTGAACGACAATTACTATACTTATTACTCTTACTATTATCAATCTAACTCATATTATTAGCCATATTATGCTTATATGATCGATAGAACGACAATTACTATACTTATTACTCTTACTATTATCAATCTAACTCACATTATTAGCCATATTGTGCTTATATTATCGATAGAACGACAATTACTATACTCATTACTCTTATTATTATCAATCTAACTCATATTATTAGCCATATTATGCTTATATGATCGATAGAAAGACAATTACTATACTTCTTACTCTTATTATTATCAATCTAACTCATATTATTAGCCATATTATGCTTATATGATCGATAGAACGACAATTACTATACTTATTACTCTTATTATTATCAATCTAACTCATATTATTGGCCATATTATGTGGATATGATCGATAGGACGACAATTACTATACTCATTACTCTTATTATTATCAAACTAACTCATATTATTCACCATATTATGCAGATATGATCGATAGAACGACAATTACTATACTTATTACTCTTACTATTATCAATCTAACTCATATTATTAGCCATATTATGCTTATATTATCGATAGAACGACAATTACTATAGTTGTTACTCTTATTATTATCAATCTAACTCATATTATTAGCCATATTATGCTTATATGATCGATAGAAAGACAATTACTATACTTGTTACTCTTATTATTATCAATCTAACTCATATTATTAGCCATATTATGCTTATATGATCGATAGAACGACAATTACTATACTTATTACTCTTATTATTATCAATCTAACTCATATTATTGGCCATATTATGTGGATATGATCGATAGAACGACAATTACTGTACTCATTACTCTTATTATTATCAATCTAACTCATATTATTAACCATATTATGCTTATATTATCGATAGAACGGCAATTGCTATACTTGTTACTCTTATTATTATCAATCTAACTCATATTATTTCCATATTATGCAGATATGATCGATAGAACGACAATTACTATACTTATTACTCTTACTATTATCAATCTAACTCATATTATTAGCCATATTATGCTTATATTATCGATAGAACGACAATTACTATACTTGTTACTCTTATTATTATCAATCTAACTCATATTATTAGCCATATTATGCTTATATGATCGATAGAACGACAATTACTATACTTATTACTCTTATTATTATCAATCTAACTCATATTATTAGCCATATTATGCTTATACGATCGATAGAACGACAATTACTATACTTATTACTCTTACTATTATCAATCTAACTCACATTATTAGCCATATTATGCTTATATGATCGATAGAAACACAATTACTATACTTCTTACACTTATTATTATCAATCTAACTCATATTATTAGCCATATTATGCTTATATGATCGATAGAACGACAATTACTATACTTATTACTCTTATTATTATCAATCTAACTCATATTATTGGCCATATTATGTGGATATGATCGATAGGACGACAATTACTATACTCATTACTCTTATTATTATCAAACTAACTCATATTATTAACCATATTATGCAGATATGATCGATAGAACGACAATTACTATACTTATTGCTCTTACTATTATCAATCTAACTCATATTATTAGCCATATTATGCTTATATTATCGAAAGAGCGACAATTACTACACTTGTTACTCTTATTATTATCAATCTAACTCATATTATTTCCATATTATGCACATATGATCGATAGAACGACAATTACTATACTTATTACTCTTACTATTATCAATATAACTCATATTATTAGCCATATTATGCTTATATTATCGATAGAACGACAATTACTATACCTGTTACTCTTATTATTATCAATCTAACTCATATTATTAGCCATATTATGCTTATATGATCGATAGAACGACAATTACTATACTTATTACTCTTATTATTATCAATCTAACTCATATTATTAGCCATATTATGCTTATATTATCGATAGAACGACAATTACTATACTTGTTACTCTTATTATTATCAATCTAACTCATATTATTGGCCATATTATGCTTATATTATCGAAAGAAGGACAATTACTATACTTGTTACGCTTATTATTATCAATCTAACTCATATTATTAGCCATATTATGCTTATATTATTGATAGAAGGACAATTACTATAGTTGTTACTCTTATTATTATCAATCTAACTCATATTATTAGCCATATTATGCTTATATGATCGATAGAACGACAATTACTATACTTATTACTCTTACTATTATCAATCTAACTCATATTATTAGCCATATTATGCTTATATTATCGATAGAACGACAATTACTATAGTTGTTACTCTTATTATTATCAATCTATCTCATATTATTAGCCATATTATGCTTATATGATCGATAGAACGACAATTACTATACTTATTACTCTTATTATTATCAATCTAACTCATATTATTGGCCATATTATGTGGATATGATCGATAGAACGACAATTACTGTACTCATTACTCTTATTATTATCAATCTAACTCATATTATTAACCATATTATGCTTATATTATCGATAGAACGGCAATTGCTATACTTGTTACTCTTATTATTATCAATCTAACTCATATTATTTCCATATTATGCAGATATGATCGATAGAACGACAATTACTATACTTATTACTCTTATTATTATCAATCTAACTCATATTATTAGCCATATTATGCTTATATTATCGATAGAACGACAATTACTATACTTGTTACTCTTATTATTATCAATCTAACTCATATTATTAGCCATATTATGCTTATATTATCGAAAGAGCGACAATTACTACACTTGTTACTCTTATTATTATCAATCTAACTCATATTATTTCCATATTATGCACATATGATCGATAGAACGACAATTACTATACTTATTACTCTTACTATTATCAATATAACTCATATTATTAGCCATATTATGCTTATATTATCGATAGAACGACAATTACTATACCTGTTACTCTTATTATTATCAATCTAACTCATATTATTAGCCATATTATGCTTATATTATCGATAGAACGACAATTGCTATACTTGTTACTCTTACTGTTATCAATCTAACTCATATTATTAGCCACATTATGCTTATATGATCGATTGAACGACAATTACTATACTTATTACTCTTACTATTATCAATCTAACTCATATTATTAGCCATATTATGCTTATATGATCGATAGAACGACAATTACTATACTGGTTACTCTTATTATTATCAATCTAACTCATATTATTAGCCATATTATGCTTATATGATCGATAGAAAGACAATTACTATACTTCTTACACTTATTATTATCAATCTAACTCATATTATTAGCCATATTATGCTTATATGATCGATAGAACGACAATTACTATACTTATTACTCTTATTATTATCAATCTAACTCATATTATTGGCCATATTATGTGGATATGATCGATAGGACGACAATTACTATACTCATTACTCTTATTATTATCAAACTAACTCATATTATTAACCATATTATGCAGATATGATCGATAGAACGACAATTACTATACTTATTGCTCTTACTATTATCAATCTAACTCATATTATTAGCCATATTATGCTTATATTATCGAAAGAGCGACAATTACTACACTTGTTACTCTTATTATTATCAATCTAACTCATATTATTAACCATATTATGCAGATATGATCGATAGAACGACAATTACTATACTTATTACTCTTACTATTATCAATCTAACTCATATTATTAGCCATATTATGCTTATATTATCGATAGAACGACAATTGCTATACTTGTTACTCTTACTGTTATCAATCTAACTCATATTATTAGCCACATTATGCTTATATGATCGATTGAACGACAATTACTATACTTATTACTCTTACTATTATCAATCTAACTCATATTATTAGCCATATTATGCTTATATGATCGATAGAACGACAATTACTATACTTATTACTCTTACTATTATCAATCTAACTCACATTATTAGCCATATTGTGCTTATATTATCGATAGAACGACAATTACTATACTCATTACTCTTATTATTATCAATCTAACTCATATTATTAGCCATATTATGCTTATATGATCGATAGAAAGACAATTACTATACTTCTTACTCTTATTATTATCAATCTAACTCATATTATTAGCCATATTATGCTTATATAATCGATAGAACGACAATTACTATACTTATTACTCTTATTATTATCAATCTAACTCATATTATTGGCCATATTATGTGGATATGATCGATAGGACGACAATTACTATACTCATTACTCTTATTATTATCAAACTAACTCATATTATTCACCATATTATGCAGATATGATCGATAGAACGACAATTACTATACTTATTACTCTTACTATTATCAATCTAACTCATATTATTGGCCATATTATGTGGATATGATCGATAGGACGACAATTACTATACTCATTACTCTTATTATTATCAAACTAACTCATATTATTAACCATATTATGCTTATATTATCGATAGAACGGCAATTGCTATACTTGTTACTCTTATTATTATCAATCTAACTCATATTATTTCCATATTATGCAGATATGATCGATAGAACGACAATTACTATACTTATTACTCTTACTATTATCAATCTAACTTATATTATTAGCCCTATTATGCTTATATTATCGATAGAACGACAATTACTATACTTGTTACTGTTATTATTATCAATCTAACTCATATTATTAGCCATATTATGCTTATATGATCGATAGAACGACAATTACTATACTTATTACTCTTATTATTATCAATCTAACTCATATTATTAGCCATATTATGCTTATACGATCGATAGAACGACAATTACTATACTTATTACTCTTACTATTATCAATCTAACTCACATTATTAGCCATATTGTGCTTATATTAACCGAAAGAACGACAATTACTATACTGGTTACTCTTATTATTATCAATCTAACTCATATTATTAGCCATATTATGCTTATATGATCGATAGAAACACAATTACTATACTTCTTACACTTATTATTATCAATCTAACTCATATTATTAGCCATATTATGCTTATATGATCGATAGAACGACAATTACTATACTTATTACTCTTATTATTATCAATCTAACTCATATTATTGGCCATATTATGTGGATATGATCGATAGGACGACAATTACTATACTCATTACTCTTATTATTATCAAACTAACTCATATTATTAACCATATTATGCAGATATGATCGATAGAACGACAATTACTATACTTATTGCTCTTACTATTATCAATCTAACTCATATTATTAGCCATATTATGCTTATATTATCGAAAGAGCGACAATTACTACACTTGTTACTCTTATTATTATCAATCTAACTCATATTATTTCCATATTATGCACATATGATCGATAGAACGACAATTACTATACTTATTACTCTTACTATTATCAATATAACTCATATTATTAGCCATATTATGCTTATATTATCGATAGAACGACAATTACTATACCTGTTACTCTTATTATTATCAATCTAACTCATATTATTAGCCATATTATGCTTATATGATCGATAGAACGACAATTACTATACTTATTACTCTTATTATTATCAATCTAACTCATATTATTAGCCATATTATGCTTATATTATCGATAGAACGACAATTACTATACTTGTTACTCTTATTATTATCAATCTAACTCATATTATTGGCCATATTATGCTTATATTATCGAAAGAAGGACAATTACTATACTTGTTACGCTTATTATTATCAATCTAACTCATATTGTTAGCCATATTATGCTTATATTATTGATAGAAGGACAATTACTATAGTTGTTACTCTTATTATTATCAATCTAACTCATATTATTAGCCATATTATGCTTATATGATCGATAGAAAGACAATTACTATACTTGTTACTCTTATTATTATCAATCTAACTCATATTATTTGCCATCTTATGTGGATATGATCGATAGGACGACAATTACTATACTTATTACTCTTATTATTATCAAACTAACTCATATTATTAACCATATTATGCAGATATGATCGATAGATCGACAATTACTATACTGATTACTCTTACTATTATCAATCTAACTCATATTATTAGCCATATTATGCTTATATTATCGATAGAACGACAATTACTATACTTGTTACTCTTATTATTATCAATCTAACTCATATTATTAGCCATATTATGCTTATATGATCGATAGAACGACAATTACTATACTTATTACTCTTACTATTATCAATCTAACTCACATTATTAGCCATATTGTGCTTATATTATCGATAGAACGACAATTACTATACTGGTTACTCTTATTATTATCAATCTAACTCATATTATTAGCCATATTATGCTTATATGATCGATAGAAACACAATTACTATACTTCTTACACTTATTATTATCAATCTAACTCATATTATTAGCCATATTATGCTTATATGATCGATAGAACGACAATTACTATACTTATTACTCTTATTATTATCAATCTAACTCATATTATTGGCCATATTATGTGGATATGATCGATAGGACGACAATTACTATACTCATTACTCTTATTATTATCAAACTAACTCATATTATTAACCATATTATGCAGATATGATCGATAGAACGACAATTACTATACTTATTGCTCTTACTATTATCAATCTAACTCATATTATTAGCCATATTATGCTTATATTATCGAAAGAGCGACAATTACTACACTTGTTACTCTTATTATTATCAATCTAACTCATATAATTTCCATATTATGCACATATGATCGATAGAACGACAATTACTATACTTATTACTCTTACTATTATCAATATAACTCATATTATTAGCCATATTATGCTTATATTATCGATAGAACGACAATTACTATACCTGTTACTCTTATTATTATCAATCTAACTCATATTATTAGCCATATTATGCTTATATGATCGATAGAACGACAATTACTATACTTATTACTCTTATTATTATCAATCTAACTCATATTATTGGCCATATTATGCTTATATTATCGAAAGAAGGACAATTACTATACTTGTTACGCTTATTATTATCAATCTAACTCATATTATTAGCCATATTATGCTTATATTATTGATAGAAGGACAATTACTATAGTTGTTTCTCTTATTATTATCAATCTAACTCATATTATTAGCCATATTATGCTTATATGATCGATAGAAAGACAATTACTATACTTGTTACTCTTATTATTTTCAATCTAACTCATATTATTACCCATATTATGCTTATATGATCGATAGAACGACAATTACTATACTTATTACTCTTATTATTATCAATCTAACTCATATTATTAGCCATATTATGCTTATATTATCGATAGAACGACAATTACTATACTTGTTACTCTTATTATTATCAATCTAACTCATATTATTGGCCATATTATGCTTATATTATCGAAAGAAGGACAATTACTATACTTGTTACGCTTATTATTATCAATCTAACTCATATTATTAGCCATATTATGCTTATATTATTGATAGACGGACAATTACTATAGTTGTTACTCTTATTATTATCAATCTAACTCATATTATTAGCCATATTATGCTTATATGATCGATAGAAAGACAATTACTATACTTGTTACTCTTATTATTATCAATCTAACTCATATTATTTGCCATCTTATGTGGATATGATCGATAGGACGACAATTACTATACTTATTACTCTTATTATTATCAAACTAACTCATATTATTAACCATATTATGCAGATATGATCGATAGATCGACAATTACTATACTGATTACTCTTACTATTATCAATCTAACTCATATTATTAGCCATATTATGCTTATATTATCGATAGAACGACAATTACTATACTTGTTACTCTTATTATTATCAATCTAACTCATATTATTGGCCATATTATGTGGATATGATCGATAGGACGACAATTACTATACTCATTACTCTTATTATTATCAAACTAACTCATATTATTCACCATATTATGCAGATATGATCGATAGAACGACAATTACTATACTTATTACTCTTATTATTATCAATCTAACTCATATTATTGGCCATATTATGTGGATATGATCGATAGGACGACAATTACTATACTCATTACTCTTATTATTATCAAACTAACTCATATTATTAACCATATTATGCAGATATGATCGATAGAACGACAATTACTATACTTATTGCTCTTACTATTATCAATCTAACTCATATTATTAGCCATATTATGCTTATATTATCGATAGAGCGACAATTACTACACTTGTTACTCTTATTATTATCAATCTAACTCATATTATTAGCCATATTATGCTTATATGATCGATAGAACGACAATTTCTATACTTGTTACTCTTATTATTATCAATCTAACTCATATTATTGGCCATATTATGTGGATATGATCGATAGGACGACAATTACTATACTCATTACTCTTATTATTATCAAACTAACTCATATTATTCACCATATTATGCAGATATGATCGATAGAACGACAATTACTATACTTATTACTCTTACTATTATCAATCTAACTCATATTATTAGCCATATTATGCTTATATTATCGATAGAACGACAATTACTATAGTTGTTACTCTTATTATTATCAATCTAACTCATATTATTAGCCATATTATGCTTATATGATCGATAGAAAGACAATTACTATACTTGTTACTCCTATTATTATCAATCTAACTCATATTATTAGCCATATTATGCTTATATGATCGATAGAACGACAATTACTATACTTATTACTCTTATTATTATCAATCTAACTCATATTATTAGCCATATTATGCTTATATTATCGATAGAACGACAATTACTATACTTGTTACTCTTATTATTATCAATCTAACTCATATTATTGGCCATATTATGCTTATATTATCGAAAGAAGGACAATTACTATACTTGTTACGCTTATTATTATCAATCTAACTCATATTATTAGCCATATTATGCTTATATTATTGATAGAAGGACAATTACTATAGTTGTTTCTCTTATTATTATCAATCTAACTCATATTATTAGCCATATTATGCTTATATGATCGATAGAAAGACAATTACTATACTTGTTACTCTTATTATTTTCAATCTAACTCATATTATTACCCATATTATGCTTATATGATCGATAGAACGACAATTACTATACTTATTACTCTTATTATTATCAATCTAACTCATATTATTAGCCATATTATGCTTATATTATCGATAGAACGACAATTACTATACTTGTTACTCTTATTATTATCAATCTAACTCATATTATTGGCCATATTATGCTTATATTATCGAAAGAAGGACAATTACTATACTTGTTACGCTTATTATTATCAATCTAACTCATATTATTAGCCATATTATGCTTATATTATTGATAGAAGGACAATTACTATAGTTGTTACTCTTATTATTATCAATCTAACTCATATTATTAGGCATATTATGCTTATATGATCGATAGAAAGACAATTACTATACTTGTTACTCTTATTATTATCAATCTAACTCATATTATTTGCCATCTTATGTGGATATGATCGATAGGACGACAATTACTATACTTATTACTCTTATTATTATCAATCTAACTCATATTATTGGCCATATTATGCTTATATTATCGATAGAACGACAATTACTATGTTTATTACTCTTACTATTATCAATCTAACTCATACTATTAGCCATATTATGCTTATATTATCGATGGAACGACAATTACTATACTTGTTACTCTTATTATTATCAATCTAACTCATATCATTAGCCATATTATGCTTATATGATCGATAGAACGACAATTACTATACCTATTACTCTTATTATTATCAATCTAACTCATATTATTGGCCATATTATGCTTATATTATCGAAAGAAGGACAATTACTATACTTGTTACGCTTATTATTATCAATCTAACTCATATTATTAGCCATATTATGCTTATATTATTGATAGAAGGACAATTACTATAGCTGTTACTCTTATTATTATCAATCTAACTCATATTATTAGCCATATTATGCTTATATGATCGATAGAAAGACACTTACTATACTTGTTACTCTTATTGTTATCAATCTAACTCATATTATTAGCCATATTATGCTTATACGATCGATTGAACGATAATTACTATACTTATTACTCTTACTATTATGAATCTAACTCATATTATTAGCCATATTATGCTTATATTATCGATAGAACGACAATTACTATACTTATTACTCTTACTATTATGAATCTAACTCATATTATTAGCCATATTATGCTTATATTATCGATAGAACGACAATTACTCTACTTGTTACTCTTATTATTATCAATCTAACTCATATTATTAGCCATATTATGCTTATATGATCGATAGAACGACAATTACTATACTTATTACGCTTATTATTATCAATCTAACTCATATTATTAGCCATATTATGCTTATATTATCGATAGAACGACAATTACTATACTTATTACTCTTACTATTATCAATCTAACTCATACTATTAGCCATATTATGCTTATATTATCGATGGAACGACAATTACTATACTTGTTACTCTTATTATTATCAATCTAACTCATATCATTAGCCATATTATGCTTATATGATCGATAGAACGACAATTACTATACCTATTACTCTTATTATTATCAATCTAACTCATATTATTGGCCATATTATGCTTATATTATCGAAAGAAGGACAATTACTATACTTGTTACGCTTATTATTATCAATCTAACTCATATTATTAGCCATATTATGCTTATATTATTGATAGAAGGACAATTACTATAGCTGTTACTCTTATTATTATCAATCTAACTCATATTATTAGCCATATTATGCTTATATGATCGATAGAAAGACACTTACTATACTTGTTACTCTTATTGTTATCAATCTAACTCATATTATTAGCCATATTATGCTTATACGATCGATAGAACGACAATTACTATACATATTACTCTTACTGTTATCAATCTAACTCATATTATTAGCCATATTATGCTTATATTATCGATAGAACGACAATTGCTATACTTGTTACTCTTACTGTTATCAATCTAACTCATATTATTAGCCACATTATGCTTATATGATCGATAGAACGACAATTACTATACTTATTACTCTTACTATTATCAATCTAACTCATATTATTAGCCATATTATGCTTATATTATCGATAGAACGACAATTGCTATACTTGTTACTCTTACTGTTATCAATCTAACTCATATTATTAGCCACATTATGCTTATATGATCGATTGAACGACAATTACTATACTTATTACTCTTACTATTATGAATCTAACTCATATTATTAGCCATATTATGCTTATATTATCGATAGAACGACAATTACTCTACTTGTTACTCTTATTATTATCAATCTAACTCATATTATTAGCCATATTATGCTTATATGATCGATAGAACGACAATTACTATACTTATTACGCTTATTATTATCAATCTAACTCATATTATTAGCCATATTATGCTTATACGATCGATAGAACGACAATTACTATACTTATTACTCTTATTATTATCAATCTAACTCATATTATTAACCATATTATGCAGATATGATCGATAGAACGACAATTACTATACATATTACTCTTACTGTTATCAATCTAACTCATATTATTAGCCATATTATGCTTATATTATCGATAGAACGACAATTGCTATACTTGTTACTCTTACTGTTATCGATCTAACTCATATTATTAGCCACATTATGCTTATATGATCGATAGAACGACAATTACTATACTTATTACTCTTACTATTATCAATCTAACTCATATTATTAGCCATATTATGCTTATATTATCGATAGAACGACAATTGCTATACTTGTTACTCTTACTGTTATCAATCTAACTCATATTATTAGCCACATTATGCTTATATGATCGATTGAACGACAATTACTATACTTATTACTCTTACTATTATCAATCTAACTCATATTATTAGCCATATTATGCTTATATGATCGATAGAGGGACAATTACTATACTTCTTACTCTTATTATTATCAATCTAACTCATATTATTAGCCATATTATGCTTATATGATCGATAGAACGACAATTACTATACTTATTACTCTTATTATTATCAATCTAACTCATATTATTGGCCATATTATGTGGATATGATCGATAGGACGACAATTACTATACTCATTACTCTTATTATTATCAAACTAACTCATATTATTAACCATATTATGCAGATATGATCGATAGAGCGACAATTACTATACTTATTGCTCTTACTATTATCAATCTAACTCATATTATTAGCCATATTATGCTTATATTATCGATAGAGCGACAATTACTATACTTGTTACTCTTATTATTATCAATCTAACTCATATTATTAGCCATATTATGCTTATATGATCGATAGAGCGACAATTTCTATACTTATTACTCTTATTATTATCAATCTAACTCATATTATTGGCCATATTATGTGGACATGATCGATAGGACGACAATTACTATACTCATTACTCTTATTATTATCAAACTAACTCATATTATTAACCATATTATGCAGATATGATCGATAGATCGACAATTACTATACTTATTACTCTTACTATTATCAACCTAACTCATATTATTAGCCATATTATGCTTATATGATCGATAGAACGACAATTACTATACTTGTTACTCTTATTACTATCAATCTAACTCATATTATTTCCATATTATGCAGATATGATCGATAGAACGACAATTACTATACTTATTACTCTTACTATTATCAATCTAACTCATATTATTAGCCATATTATGCTTATATTATCGATAGAACGACGATTACTATACTTGTTACTCTTATTATTATCAATCTAACTCATATTATTGGCCATATTATGCTTATATTATCGAAAGAAGGACAATTACTATACTTGTTACGCTTATTATTATCAATCTAACTCATATTATTAGCCATATTATGCTTATATTATTGATAGAAGGACAATTACTATAGTTGTTTCTCTTATTATTATCAATCTAACTCATATTATTGGCCATATTATGCTTATATTATCGAAAGAAGGACAATTACTATACTTGTTACGCTTATTATTATCAATCTAACTCATATTATTAGCCATATTATGCTTATATTATCGATAGAACGACAATTACTATAGTTGTTTCTCTTATTATTATCAATCTAACTCATATTATTAGCCATATTATGCTTATATGATCGATAGAACGACAATTTCTATACATGTTACTCTTATTATTATCAATCTAACTCATATTATTGGCCATATTATGTGGATATGATCGATAGGACGACAATTACTATACTCATTACTCTTATTATTATAAAACTAACTCATATTATTCACCATATTATGCAGATATGATCGATAGAACGACAATTACTATACTTATTACTCTTACTATTATCAATCTAACTCATATTATTAGCCATATTATGCTTATATTATCGATAGAACGACAATTACTATAGTTGTTACTCTTATTATTATCAATCTATCTCATATTATTAGCCATATTATGCTTATATGATCGATAGAAAGACAATTACTATACTTGTTACTCTTATTATTATCAATCTAACTCATATTATTAGCCATATTATGCTTATATGATCGATAGAACGACAATTACTATACTTATTACTCTTATTATTATCAATCTAACTCATATTATTGGCCATATTATGTGGATATGATCGATAGAACGACAATTACTGTACTCATTACTCTTATTATTATCAAACTAACTCATATTATTAACCATATTATGCAGATATGATCGATAGATCGACAATTACTATACTTATTACTCTTACTATTATCAATCTAACTCATATTATTAGCCATATTATGCTTATATGATCGATAGAAAGACAATTACTATACTTGTTACTCTTATTATTATCAATCTAACTCATATTATTAGCCATATTATGCTTATATGATCGATAGAACGACAATTACTATACTTATTACTCTTATTATTATCAATCTAACTCATATTATTAGCCATATTATGCTTATATTATCGATAGAACGACAATTACTATACTTGTTACTCTTATTATTATCAATCTAACTCATATTATTGGCCATATTATGCTTATATTATCGAAAGAAGGACAATTACTATACTTGTTACGCTTATTATTATCAATCTAACTCATATTATTAGCCATATTATGCTTATATTATTGATAGAAGGACAATTACTATAGTTGTTTCTCTTATTATTATCAATCTAACTCATATTATTGGCCATATTATGCTTATATTATCGAAAGAAGGACAATTACTATACTTGTTACGCTTATTATTATCAATCTAACTCATATTATTAGCCATATTATGCTTATATTATCGATAGAACGACAATTACTATAGTTGTTTCTCTTATTATTATCAATCTAACTCATATTATTAGCCATATTATGCTTATATGATCGATAGAACGACAATTTCTATACATGTTACTCTTATTATTATCAATCTAACTCATATTATTGGCCATATTATGTGGATATGATCGATAGGACGACAATTACTATACTCATTACTCTTATTATTATAAAACTAACTCATATTATTCACCATATTATGCAGATATGATCGATAGAACGACAATTACTATACTTATTACTCTTACTATTATCAATCTAACTCATATTATTAGCCATATTATGCTTATATTATCGATAGAACGACAATTACTATAGTTGTTACTCTTATTATTATCAATCTATCTCATATTATTAGCCATATTATGCTTATATGATCGATAGAAAGACAATTACTATACTTGTTACTCTTATTATTATCAATCTAACTCATATTATTAGCCATATTATGCTTATATGATCGATAGAACGACAATTACTATACTTATTACTCTTATTATTATCAATCTAACTCATATTATTGGCCATATTATGTGGATATGATCGATAGAACGACAATTACTGTACTCATTACTCTTATTATTATCAATCTAACTCATATTATTAACCATATTATGCTTATATGATCGATAGAACGGCAATTGCTATACTTGTTACTCTTATTATTATCAATCTAACTCATATTATTTCCATATTATGCAGATATGATCGATAGAACGACAATTACTATACTTATTACTCTTATTATTATCAATCTAACTCATATTATTAGCCATATTATGCTTATATTATCGATAGAACGACAATTACTATACTTGTTACTCTTATTATTATCAATCTAACTCATATTATTAGCCATATTATGCTTATATGATCGATAGAACGACAATTACTATACTTCTAACTCTTATTATTATCAATCTAACTCATATTATTAGCCATATTATGCTTATACGATCGATAGAACGACAATTACTATACTTATTACTCTTATTATTATCAATCTAACTCATATTATTAACCATATTATGCAGATATGATCGATAGAACGACAATTACTATACTTATTACTCTTACTATTATCAATCTAACTCATATTATTAGCCATATTATGCTTATATTATCGATAGAACGACAATTGCTATACTTGTTACTCTTACTGTTATCAATCTAACTCATATTATTAGCCACATTATGCTTATATGATCGATTGAACGACAATTACTATACTTATTACTCTTACTATTATCAATCTAACTCATATTATTAGCCATATTATGCTTATATGATCGATAGAACGACAATTACTATACTTGGTACTCTTATTATTATCAATCTAACTCATATTATTAGCCATATTATGCTTATATGATCGATAGAAAGACAATTACTATACTTCTTACTCTTATTATTATCAATCTAACTCATATTATTAGATATATTATGCTTATATGATCGATAGAACGACAATTACTATACTTATTACTCTTATTATTATCAATCTAACTCATATTATTGGCCATATTATGTGGATATGATCGATAGGACGACAATTACTATACTCATTACTCTTATTATTATCAAACTAACTCATATTATTAACCATATTATGCAGATATGATCGATAGAACGACAATTACTATACTTATTGCTCTTACTATTATCAATCTATCTCATATTATTAGCCATATTATGCTTATATTATCGATAGAGCGACAATTACTACACTTGTTACTCTTATTATTATCAATCTAACTCATATTATTAGCCATATTATGCTTATATGATCGATAGAACGACAATTACTATACTTATTACTCTTACTATTATCAATCTAACTCATATTATTAGCCATATTATGCTTATATTATCGATAGAACGACAATTACTATACCTGTTACTCTTATTATTATCAATCTAACTCATATTATTAGCCATATTATGCTTATATGATCGATAGAACGACAATTACTATACTTATTACTCTTATTATTATCAATCTAACTCATATTATTGGCCATATTATGCTTATATTATCGAAAGAAGGACAATTACTATACTTGTTACGCTTATTATTATCAATCTAACTCATATTATTAGCCATATTATGCTTATATTATTGATAGAAGGACAATTACTATAGTTGTTACTCTTATTATTATCAATCTGACTCATATTATTAGCCATATTATGCTTATATGATCGATAGAAAGACAATTACTATACTTGTTACTCTTATTATTATCAATCTAACTCATATTATTGGCCATATTATGTGGATATGATCGATAGGACGACAATTACTATACTTATTACTCTTATTATTATCAATCTAACTCATATTATTGGCCATATTATGCTTATATTATCGATAGGACGACAATTACTATACTTATTACTCTTACTATTATCAATCTAACTCATACTATTAGCCATATTATGCTTATATTATCGATGGAACGACAATTACTATACTTGTTACTCTTATTATTATCAATCTAACTCATATCATTAGCCATATTATGCTTATATGATCGATAGAACGACAATTACTGTACCTATTACTCTTATTATTATCAATCTAACTCATATTATTGGCCATATTATGCTTATATTATCGAAAGAAGGACAATTACTATACTTGTTACGCTTATTATTATCAATCTAACTCATATTATTAGCCATATTATGCTTATATTATTGATAGAAGGACAATTACTATAGCTGTTACTCTTATTATTATCAATCTAACTCATATTATTAGCCATATTATGCTTATATGATCGATAGAAAGACACTTACTATACTTGTTACTCTTATTGTTATCAATCTAACTCATATTATTAGCCATATTATGCTTATACGATCGATAGAACGACAATTACTATACATATTACTCTTACTGTTATCAATCTAACTCATATTATTAGCCATATTATGCTTATATTATCGATAGAACGACAATTGCTATACTTGTTACTCTTACTGTTATCAATCTAACTCATATTATTAGCCACATTATGCTTATATGATCGATAGAGCGACAATTACTATACTTATTACTCTTACTATTATCAATCTAACTCATATTATTAGCCATATTATGCTTATACGATCGATAGAACGACAATTACTATACATATTACTCTTACTGTTATCAATCTAACTCATATTATTAGCCATATTATGCTTATATTATCGATAGAACGACAATTGCTATACTTGTTACTCTTACTGTTATCAATCTAACTCATATTATTAGCCACATTATGCTTATATGATCGATAGAGCGACAATTACTATACTTATTACTCTTACTATTATCAATCTAACTCATATTATTAGCCATATTATGCTTATATTATCGATAGAACGACAATTACTCTACTTGTTACTCTTATTATTATCAATCTAACTCATATTATTAGCCATATTATGCTTATATGATCGATAGAACGACAATTACTATACTTATTACGCTTATTATTATCAATCTAACTCATATTATTAGCCATATTATGCTTATACGATCGATAGAACGACAATTACTATACTTATTACTCTTATTATTATCAATCTTACTCATATTATTAACCATATTATGCAGATATGATCGATAGAACGACAATTACTATACATATTACTCTTACTGTTATCAATCTAACTCATATTATTAGCCATATTATGCTTATATTATCGATAGAACGACAATTGCTATACTTGTTACTCTTACTGTTATCAATCTAACTCATATTATTAGCCACATTATGCTTATATGATCGATTGAACGACAATTACTATACTTATTACTCTTACTATTATCAATCTAACTCATATTATTAGCCATATTATGCTTATATGATCGATAGTACGACAATTACTATACTTATTACTCTTATTATTATCAATCTAACTCATATTATTTCCATATTATGCAGATATGATCGATAGAACGACAATTACTATACTTATTACTCTTACTATTATCAATCTAACTCATATTATTAGCCATATTATGCTTATATTATCGATAGAACGACAACTACTATACTTGTTACTCTTATTATTATCAATCGAACTCATATTATTAGCCATATTATGCTTATATGATCGATAGAACGACAATTACTATACTTATTACTCTTGTTATTATCAATCTAACTCATATTATTAGCCATATTATGCTTATACGATCGATAGAACGACAATTACTATACTTATTACTCTTATTATTATCAATCTAACTCATATTATTAACCATATTATGCAGATATGGTCGATAGAACGACAATTACTATACATATTACTCTTGCTATTATCAATCTAACTCATATTATTAGCCATATTATGCTTATATTATCGATAGAACGACAATTGCTATACTTGTTACTCTTACTGTTATCAATCTAACTCATATTATTAGCCACATTATGCTTATATGATCGATAGAACGACAATTACTATACTTATTACTCTTACTATTATCAATCTAACTCATATTATTAGCCATATTATGCTTATATTATCGATAGAACGACAATTGCTATACTTGTTACTCTTACTGTTATCAATCTAACTCATATTATTAGCCACATTATCCTTATATGATCGATTGAACGACAATTACTATACTTATTACTCTTACTATTATCAATCTGACTCATATTATTAGCCATATTATGCTTATATGATCGATAGAACGACAATTACTATACTTATTACTCTTATTATTATCAATCTAACTCATATTATTGGCCATATTATGCTTATATTATCGAAAGAAGGACAATTACTATACTTGTTACGCTTATTATTATCAATCTAACTCGTATTATTAGCCATATTATGCTTATATTATTGATAGAAGGACAATTACTATAGTTGTTACTCTTATTATTATCAATCTAACTCATATTATTAGCCATATTATGCTTATATTATCGATAGAACGACAATTACTATACCTGTTACTCTTATTATTATCAATCTAACTCATATTATTAGCCATATTATGCTTATATGATCGATAGTACGACAATTGCTATACTTATTACTCTTATTATTATCAATCTAACTCATATTATTTCCATATTATGCAGATATGATCGATAGAACGACAATTACTATACTTATTACTCTTACTATTATCAATCTAACTCATATTCTTAGCCATATTATGCTTATATTATCGATAGAACGACAATTACTCTACTTGTTACTCTTATTATTATCAATCTAACTCATATTATTAGCCATATTATGCTTATATGATCGATAGAACGACAATTACTATACTTATTACGCTTATTATTATCAATCTAACTCATATTATTAGCCATATTATGCTTATACGATCGATAGAACGACAATTACTATACTTATTACTCTTATTATTATCAATCTAACTCATATTATTAACCATATTATGCAGATATGATCGATAGAACGACAATTACTATACATATTACTCTTACTATTATCAATCTAACTCATATTATTAGCCATATTATGCTTATATTATCGATAGAACGACAATTGCTATACTTGTTACTCTTACTGTTATCAATCTAACTCATATTATTAGCCACATTATGCTTATATGATCGATTGAACGACAATTACTATACTTATTACTCTTACTATTATCAATCTAACTCATATTATTAGCCATATTAGGCTTATATGATCGATAGTACGACAATTACTATACTTATTACTCTTATTATCAATCTAACTCATATTATTTCCATATTATGCAGATATGATCGATAGAACGACAATTACTATACTTATTACTCTTACTATTATCAATCTAACTCATATTATTAGCCATATTATGCTTATATTATCGATAGAACGACAACTACTATACTTGTTACTCTTATTATTATCAATCTAACTCATATTATTAGCCATATTATGCTTATATGATCGATAGAACGACAATTACTATACTTATTACTCTTGTTATTATCAATCTAACTCATATTATTAGCCATATTATGCTTATACGATCGATAGAACGACAATTACTATACTTATTACTCTTATTATTATCAATCTAACTCATATTATTAACCATATTATGCAGATATGATCGATAGAACGACAATTACTATACATATTACTCTTACTATTATCAATCTAACTCATATTATTAGCCATATTATGCTTATATTATCGATAGAACGACAATTGCTATACTTGTTACTCTTACTGTTATCAATCTAACTCATATTATTAGCCACATTATGCTTATATGATCGATTGAACGACAATTACTATACTTATTACTCTTACTATTATCAATCTAACTCATATTATTAGCCATATTATGCTTATATGATCGATAGTACGACAATTACTATACTTATTACTCTTATTATTATCAATCTAACTCATATTATTTCCATATTATGCAGATATGATCGATAGAACGACAATTACTATACTTATTACTCTTACTATTATCAATCTAACTCATATTATTAGCCATATTATGCTTATATTATCGATAGAACGACAATTACTATACTTGTTACTCTTATTATTATCAATCTAACTCATATTATTAGCCATATTATGCTTATATGATCGATAGAACGACAATTACTATACTTATTACTCTTATTATTATCAATCTAACTCATATTATTAGCCATATTATGCTTATACGATCGATAGCACGACAATTACTATACTTATTACTCTTATTATTATCAATCTAACTCATATTATTAACCATATTATGCAGATATGATCGATAGAACGACAATTACTATACATATTACTCTTACTATTATCAATCTAACTCATATTATTAGCCATATTATGCTTATATTATCGATAGAACGACAATTACTATACTTATTACTCTTACTATTATCAATCTAACTCATATTATTAGCCATATTATGCTTATATGATCGATAGAACGACAATTACTATACTTATTACTCTTACTATTATCAATCTAACTCACATTATTAGCCATATTGTGCTTATATTATCGATAGAACGACAATTACTATACTGGTTACTCTTATTATTATCAATCTAACTCATATTATTAGCCATATTATGCTTATATGATCGATAGAGGGACAATTACTATACTTCTTACTCTTATTATTATCAATCTAACTCATATTATTAGCCATATTATGCTTATATGATCGATAGAACGACAATTACTATACTTATTACTCTTATTATTATCAATCTAACTCATATTATTGGCCATATTATGTGGATATGATCGATAGGACGACAATTACTATACTCATTACTCTTATTATTATAAAACTAACTCATATTATTAACCATATTATGCAGATATGATGGATAGAGCGACAATTACTATACTTATTGCTCTTACTATTATCAATCTAACTCATATTATTAGCCATATTATGCTTATATTATCGATAGAGCGACAATTACTATACTTGTTACTCTTATTATTATCAATCTAACTCATATTATTAGCCATATTATGCTTATATGATCGATAGAGCGACAATTTCTATACTTATTACTCTTATTATTATCAATCTAACTCATATTATTGGCCATATTATGTGGATATGATCGATAGGACGACAATAACTATACTCATTACTCTTATTATTATCAAACTAACTCATATTATTAGCCATATTACGCTTATATTATCGATAGAACGACAATTACTATACCTGTTACTCTTATTATTATCAATCTAACTCATATTATTAGCCATATTATGCTTATATGATCGATAGAACGACAATTACTATACTTATTACTCTTACTATTATCAATCTAACTCATACTATTAGCCATATTATGCTTATATTATCGATGGAACGACAATTACTATACCTGTTACTCTTATTATTATCAATCTAACTCATATTATTAGCCATATTATGCTTATATGATCGATAGAACGACAATTACTATACTTATTACTCTTATTATTATCAATCTAACTCATATTATTAGCCATATTATGCTTATATTATCGATAGAACGACAATTACTATACTTGTTACTCTTATTATTATCAATCTAACTCATATTATTGGCCATATTATGCTTATATTATCGAAAGAAGGACAATTACTATACTTGTTACGCTTATTATTATCAATCTAACTCATATTATTAGCCATATTATGCTTATATTATTGATAGAAGGACAATTACTATAGTTGTTACTCTTATTATTATCAATCTAACTCATATTATTAGCCATATTATGCTTATATGATCGATAGAAAGACAATTACTATACTTGTTACTCTTATTATTATCAATCTAACTCATATTATTTGCCATATTATGCTTATATGATCGATAGAAAGACAATTACTATACTTGTTACTCTTATTATTTTCAATCTAACTCATATTATTACCCATATTATGCTTATATGATCGATAGAACGACAATTACTATACTTATTACTCTTATTATTATCAATCTAACTCATATTATTAGCCATATTATGCTTATATTATCGATAGAACGACAATTACTATACTTGTTACTCTTATTATTATCAATCTAACTCATATTATTGGCCATATTATGCTTATATTATCGAAAGAAGGACAATTACTATACTTGTTACGCTTATTATTATCAATCTAACTCATATTATTAGCCATATTATGCTTATATTATTGATAGACGGACAATTACTATAGTTGTTACTCTTATTATTATCAATCTAACTCATATTATTAGCCATATTATGCTTATATGATCGATAGAAAGACAATTACTATACTTGTTACTCTTATTATTATCAATCTAACTCATATTATTTGCCATCTTATGTGGATATGATCGATAGGACGACAATTACTATACTTATTACTCTTATTATTATCAAACTAACTCATATTATTAACCATATTATGCAGATATGATCGATAGATCGACAATTACTATACTGATTACTCTTACTATTATCAATCTAACTCATATTATTAGCCATATTATGCTTATATTATCGATAGAACGACAATTACTATACTTGTTACTCTTATTGTTATCAATCTAACTCATATTATTGGCCATATTATGTGGATATGATCGATAGGACGACAATTACTATACTCATTACTCTTATTATTATCAAACTAACTCATATTATTCACCATATTATGCAGATATGATCGATAGAACGACAATTACTATACTTATTACTCTTATTATTATCAATCTAACTCATATTATTGGCCATATTATGTGGATATGATCGATAGGACGACAATTACTATACTCATTACTCTTATTATTATCAAACTAACTCATATTATTAACCATATTATGCAGATATGATCGATAGAACGACAATTACTATACTTATTGCTCTTACTATTATCAATCTAACTCATATTATTAGCCATATTATGCTTATATTATCGATAGAGCGACAATTACTACACTTGTTACTCTTATTATTATCAATCTAACTCATATTATTAGCCATATTATGCTTATATGATCGATAGAACGACAATTTCTATACTTGTTACTCTTATTATTATCAATCTAACTCATATTATTGGCCATATTATGTGGATATGATCGATAGGACGACAATTACTATACTCATTACTCTTATTATTATCAAACTAACTCATATTATTCACCATATTATGCAGATATGATCGATAGAACGACAATTACTATACTTATTACTCTTACTATTATCAATCTAACTCATATTATTAGCCATATTATGCTTATATTATCGATAGAACGACAATTACTATAGTTGTTACTCTTATTATTATCAATCTAACTCATATTATTAGCCATATTATGCTTATATGATCGATAGAAAGACAATTACTATACTTGTTACTCCTATTATTATCAATCTAACTCATATTATTAGCCATATTATGCTTATATGATCGATAGAACGACAATTACTATACTTATTACTCTTATTATTATCAATCTAACTCATATTATTGGCCATATTATGTGGATATGATCGATAGGACGACAATTACTATACTCATTACTCTTATTATTATCAAACTAACTCATATTATTAACCATATTATGCAGATATGATCGATAGAGCGACAATTACTATACTTATTGCTCTTACTATTATCAATCTAACTCATATTATTAGCCATATTATGCTTATATTATCGATAGAACGACAATTACTATAGTTGTTACTCTTATTATTATCAATCTAACTCATATTATTAGCCATATTATGCTTATATGATCGATAGAAAGACAATTACTATACTTGTTACTCCTATTATTATCAATCTAACTCATATTATTAGCCATATTATGCTTATATGATCGATAGAACGACAATTACTATACTTATTACTCTTATTATTATCAATCTAACTCATATTATTGGCCATATTATGTGGATATGATCGATAGGACGACAATTACTATACTCATTACTCTTATTATTATCAAACTAACTCATATTATTAACCATATTATGCAGATATGATCGATAGAGCGACAATTACTATACTTATTGCTCTTACTATTATCAATCTAACTCATATTATTAGCCATATTATGCTTATATTATCGATAGAGCGACAATTACTATACTTGTTACTCTTATTATTATCAATCTAACTCATATTATTAGCCATATTATGCTTATATGATCGATAGAGCGACAATTTCTATACTTATTACTCTTATTATTATCAATCTAACTCATATTATTGGCCATATTATGTGGACATGATCGATAGGACGACAATTACTATACTCATTACTCTTATTATTATCAAACTAACTCATATTATTAACCATATCATGCAGATATGATCGATAGATCGACAATTACTATACTTATTACTCTTACTATTATCAACCTAACTCATATTATTAGCCATATTATGCTTATATGATCGATAGAACGACAATTACTATACTTGTTACTCTTATTACTATCAATCTAACTCATATTATTTCCATATTATGCAGATATGATCGATAGAACGACAATTACTATACTTATTACTCTTACTATTATCAATCTAACTCATATTATTAGCCATATTATGCTTATATTATCGATAGAACGACGATTACTATACTTGTTACTCTTATTATTATCAATCTAACTCATATTATTGGCCATATTATGCTTATATTATCGAAAGAAGGACAATTACTATACTTGTTACGCTTATTATTATCAATCTAACTCATATTATTAGCCATATTATGCTTATATTATTGATAGAAGGACAATTACTATAGTTGTTTCTCTTATTATTATCAATCTAACTCATATTATTGGCCATATTATGCTTATATTATCGAAAGAAGGACAATTACTATACTTGTTACGCTTATTATTATCAATCTAACTCATATTATTAGCCATATTATGCTTATATTATCGATAGAACGACAATTACTATAGTTGTTTCTCTTATTATTATCAATCTAACTCATATTATTAGCCATATTATGCTTATATGATCGATAGAACGACAATTTCTATACATGTTACTCTTATTATTATCAATCTAACTCATATTATTGGCCATATTATGTGGATATGATCGATAGGACGACAATTACTATACTCATTACTCTTATTATTATAAAACTAACTCATATTATTCACCATATTATGCAGATATGATCGATAGAACGACAATTACTATACTTATTACTCTTACTATTATCAATCTAACTCATATTATTAGCCATATTATGCTTATATTATCGATAGAACGACAATTACTATAGTTGTTACTCTTATTATTATCAATCTATCTCATATTATTAGCCATATTATGCTTATATGATCGATAGAAAGACAATTACTATACTTGTTACTCTTATTATTATCAATCTAACTCATATTATTAGCCATATTATGCTTATATGATCGATAGAACGACAATTACTATACTTATTACTCTTATTATTATCAATCTAACTCATATTATTGGCCATATTATGTGGATATGATCGATAGAACGACAATTACTGTACTCATTACTCTTATTATTATCAAACTAACTCATATTATTAACCATATTATGCAGATATGATCGATAGATCGACAATTACTATACTTATTACTCTTACTATTATCAATCTAACTCATATTATTAGCCATATTATGCTTATATGATCGATAGAAAGACAATTACTATACTTGTTACTCTTATTATTATCAATCTAACTCATATTATTAGCCATATTATGCTTATATGATCGATAGAACGACAATTACTATACTTATTACTCTTATTATTATCAATCTAACTCATATTATTAGCCATATTATGCTTATATTATCGATAGAACGACAATTACTATACTTGTTACTCTTATTATTATCAATCTAACTCATATTATTGGCCATATTATGCTTATATTATCGAAAGAAGGACAATTACTATACTTGTTACGCTTATTATTATCAATCTAACTCATATTATTAGCCATATTATGCTTATATTATTGATAGAAGGACAATTACTATAGTTGTTTCTCTTATTATTATCAATCTAACTCATATTATTAGCCATATTATGCTTATATGATCGATAGAAAGACAATTACTATACTTGTTACTCTTATTATTTTCAATCTAACTCATATTATTACCCATATTATGCTTATATGATCGATAGAACGACAATTACTATACTTATTACTCTTATTATTATCAATCTAACTCATATTATTAGCCATATTATGCTTATATTATCGATAGAACGACAATTACTATACTTGTTACTCTTATTATTATCAATCTAACTCATATTATTGGCCATATTATGCTTATATTATCGAAAGAAGGACAATTACTATACTTGTTACGCTTATTATTATCAATCTAACTCATATTATTAGCCATATTATGCTTATATTATTGATAGACGGACAATTACTATAGTTGTTACTCTTATTATTATCAATCTAACTCATATTATTAGCCATATTATGCTTATATGATCGATAGAAAGACAATTACTATACTTGTTACTCTTATTATTATCAATCTAACTCATATTATTTGCCATCTTATGTGGATATGATCGATAGGACGACAATTACTATACTCATTACTCTTATTATTATCAAACTAACTCATATTATTCACCATATTATGCAGATATGATCGATAGAACGACAATTACTATACTTATTACTCTTATTATTATCAATCTAACTCATATTATTGGCCATATTATGTGGATATGATCGATAGGACGACAATTACTATACTCATTACTCTTATTATTATCAAACTAACTCATATTATTAACCATATTATGCAGATATGATCGATAGAACGACAATTACTATACTTATTGCTCTTACTATTATCAATCTAACTCATATTATTAGCCATATTATGCTTATATTATCGATAGAGCGACAATTACTACACTTGTTACTCTTATTATTATCAATCTAACTCATATTATTAGCCATATTATGCTTATATGATCGATAGAACGACAATTTCTATACTTGTTACTCTTATTATTATCAATCTAACTCATATTATTGGCCATATTATGTGGATATGATCGATAGGACGACAATTACTATACTCATTACTCTTATTATTATCAAACTAACTCATATTATTCACCATATTATGCAGATATGATCGATAGAACGACAATTACTATACTTATTACTCTTACTATTATCAATCTAACTCATATTATTAGCCATATTATGCTTATATTATCGATAGAACGACAATTACTATAGTTGTTACTCTTATTATTATCAATCTAACTCATATTATTAGCCATATTATGCTTATATGATCGATAGAAAGACAATTACTATACTTGTTACTCCTATTATTATCAATCTAACTCATATTATTAGCCATATTATGCTTATATGATCGATAGAACGACAATTACTATACTTATTACTCTTATTATTATCAATCTAACTCATATTATTGGCCATATTATGTGGATATGATCGATAGGACGACAATTACTATACTCATTACTCTTATTATTATCAAACTAACTCATATTATTAACCATATTATGCAGATATGATCGATAGAGCGACAATTACTATACTTATTGCTCTTACTATTATCAATCTAACTCATATTATTAGCCATATTATGCTTATATTATCGATAGAGCGACAATTACTATACTTGTTACTCTTATTATTATCAATCTAACTCATATTATTAGCCATATTATGCTTATATGATCGATAGAGCGACAATTTCTATACTTATTACTCTTATTATTATCAATCTAACTCATATTATTGGCCATATTATGTGGACATGATCGATAGGACGACAATTACTATACTCATTACTCTTATTATTATCAAACTAACTCATATTATTAACCATATCATGCAGATATGATCGATAGATCGACAATTACTATACTTATTACTCTTACTATTATCAACCTAACTCATATTATTAGCCATATTATGCTTATATGATCGATAGAACGACAATTACTATACTTGTTACTCTTATTACTATCAATCTAACTCATATTATTTCCATATTATGCAGATATGATCGATAGAACGACAATTACTATACTTATTACTCTTACTATTATCAATCTAACTCATATTATTAGCCATATTATGCTTATATTATCGATAGAACGACGATTACTATACTTGTTACTCTTATTATTATCAATCTAACTCATATTATTGGCCATATTATGCTTATATTATCGAAAGAAGGACAATTACTATACTTGTTACGCTTATTATTATCAATCTAACTCATATTATTAGCCATATTATGCTTATATTATTGATAGAAGGACAATTACTATAGTTGTTTCTCTTATTATTATCAATCTAACTCATATTATTGGCCATATTATGCTTATATTATCGAAAGAAGGACAATTACTATACTTGTTACGCTTATTATTATCAATCTAACTCATATTATTAGCCATATTATGCTTATATTATCGATAGAACGACAATTACTATAGTTGTTTCTCTTATTATTATCAATCTAACTCATATTATTAGCCATATTATGCTTATATGATCGATAGAACGACAATTTCTATACATGTTACTCTTATTATTATCAATCTAACTCATATTATTGGCCATATTATGTGGATATGATCGATAGGACGACAATTACTATACTCATTACTCTTATTATTATAAAACTAACTCATATTATTCACCATACTATGCAGATATGATCGATAGAACGACAATTACTATACTTATTACTCTTACTATTATCAATCTAACTCATATTATTAGCCATATTATGCTTATATTATCGATAGAACGACAATTACTATAGTTGTTACTCTTATTATTATCAATCTATCTCATATTATTAGCCATATTATGCTTATATGATCGATAGAAAGACAATTACTATACTTGTTACTCTTATTATTATCAATCTAACTCATATTATTAGCCATATTATGCTTATATGATCGATAGAACGACAATTACTATACTTATTACTCTTATTATTATCAATCTAACTCATATTATTGGCCATATTATGTGGATATGATCGATAGAACGACAATTACTGTACTCATTACTCTTATTATTATCAAACTAACTCATATTATTAACCATATTATGCAGATATGATCGATAGATCGACAATTACTATACTTATTACTCTTACTATTATCAATCTAACTCATATTATTAGCCATATTATGCTTATATGATCGATAGAAAGACAATTACTATACTTGTTACTCTTATTATTATCAATCTAACTCATATTATTAGCCATATTATGCTTATATGATCGATAGAACGACAATTACTATACTTATTACTCTTATTATTATCAATCTAACTCATATTATTAGCCATATTATGCTTATATTATCGATAGAACGACAATTACTATACTTGTTACTCTTATTATTATCAATCTAACTCATATTATTGGCCATATTATGCTTATATTATCGAAAGAAGGACAATTACTATACTTGTTACGCTTATTATTATCAATCTAACTCATATTATTAGCCATATTATGCTTATATTATTGATAGAAGGACAATTACTATAGTTGTTTCTCTTATTATTATCAATCTAACTCATATTATTGGCCATATTATGCTTATATTATCGAAAGAAGGACAATTACTATACTTGTTACGCTTATTATTATCAATCTAACTCATATTATTAGCCATATTATGCTTATATTATCGATAGAACGACAATTACTATAGTTGTTTCTCTTATTATTATCAATCTAACTCATATTATTAGCCATATTATGCTTATATGATCGATAGAACGACAATTTCTATACATGTTACTCTTATTATTATCAATCTAACTCATATTATTGGCCATATTATGTGGATATGATCGATAGGACGACAATTACTATACTCATTACTCTTATTATTATAAAACTAACTCATATTATTCACCATATTATGCAGATATGATCGATAGAACGACAATTACTATACTTATTACTCTTACTATTATCAATCTAACTCATATTATTAGCCATATTATGCTTATATTATCGATAGAACGACAATTACTATAGTTGTTACTCTTATTATTATCAATCTATCTCATATTATTAGCCATATTATGCTTATATGATCGATAGAAAGACAATTACTATACTTGTTACTCTTATTATTATCAATCTAACTCATATTATTAGCCATATTATGCTTATATGATCGATAGAACGACAATTACTATACTTATTACTCTTATTATTATCAATCTAACTCATATTATTGGCCATATTATGTGGATATGATCGATAGAACGACAATTACTGTACTCATTACTCTTATTATTATCAATCTAACTCATATTATTAACCATATTATGCTTATATTATCGATAGAACGGCAATTGCTATACTTGTTACTCTTATTATTATCAATCTAACTCATATTATTTCCATATTATGCAGATATGATCGATAGAACGACAATTACTATACTTATTACTCTTATTATTATCAATCTAACTCATATTATTAGCCATATTATGCTTATATCATCGATAGAACGACAATTACTATACTTGTTACTCTTATTATTATCAATCTAACTCATATTATTAGCCATATTATGCTTATATGATCGATAGAACGACAATTACTATACTTCTAACTCTTATTATTATCAATCTAACTCATATTATTAGCCATATTATGCTTATACGATCGATAGAACGACAATTACTATACTTATTACTCTTATTATTATCAATCTAACTCATATTATTAACCATATTATGCAGATATGATCGATAGAACGACAATTACTATACTTATTACTCTTACTATTATCAATCTAACTCATATTATTAGCCATATTATGCTTATATTATCGATAGAACGACAATTGCTATACTTGTTACTCTTACTGTTATCAATCTAACTCATATTATTAGCCACATTATGCTTATATGATCGATTGAACGACAATTACTATACTTATTACTCTTACTATTATCAATCTAACTCATATTATTAGCCATATTATGCTTATATGATCGATAGAACGACAATTACTATACTGGTTACTCTTATTATTATCAATCTAACTCATATTATTAGCCATATTATGCTTATATGATCGATAGAAAGACAATTACTATACTTCTTACTCTTATTATTATCAATCTAACTCATATTATTAGCCATATTATGCTTATATTATCGATAGAACGACAATTACTATACTTGTTACTCTTATTGTTATCAATCTAACTCATATTATTGGCCATATTATGTGGATATGATCGATAGGACGACAATTACTATACTCATTACTCTTATTATTATCAAACTAACTCATATTATTCACCATATTATGCAGATATGATCGATAGAACGACAATTACTATACTTATTACTCTTATTATTATCAATCTAACTCATATTATTGGCCATATTATGTGGATATGATCGATAGGACGACAATTACTATACTCATTACTCTTATTATTATCAAACTAACTCATATTATTAACCATATTATGCAGATATGATCGATAGAACGACAATTACTATACTTATTGCTCTTACTATTATCAATCTAACTCATATTATTAGCCATATTATGCTTATATTATCGATAGAGCGACAATTACTACACTTGTTACTCTTATTATTATCAATCTAACTCATATTATTAGCCATATTATGCTTATATGATCGATAGAACGACAATTTCTATACTTGTTACTCTTATTATTATCAATCTAACTCATATTATTGGCCATATTATGTGGATATGATCGATAGGACGACAATTACTATACTCATTACTCTTATTATTATCAAACTAACTCATATTATTCACCATATTATGCAGATATGATCGATAGAACGACAATTACTATACTTATTACTCTTACTATTATCAATCTAACTCATATTATTAGCCATATTATGCTTATATTATCGATAGAACGACAATTACTATAGTTGTTACTCTTATTATTATCAATCTAACTCATATTATTAGCCATATTATGCTTATATGATCGATAGAAAGACAATTACTATACTTGTTACTCCTATTATTATCAATCTAACTCATATTATTAGCCATATTATGCTTATATGATCGATAGAACGACAATTACTATACTTATTACTCTTATTATTATCAATCTAACTCATATTATTGGCCATATTATGTGGATATGATCGATAGGACGACAATTACTATACTCATTACTCTTATTATTATCAAACTAACTCATATTATTAACCATATTATGCAGATATGATCGATAGAGCGACAATTACTATACTTATTGCTCTTACTATTATCAATCTAACTCATATTATTAGCCATATTATGCTTATATTATCGATAGAACGACAATTACTATAGTTGTTACTCTTATTATTATCAATCTAACTCATATTATTAGCCATATTATGCTTATATGATCGATAGAAAGACAATTACTATACTTGTTACTCCTATTATTATCAATCTAACTCATATTATTAGCCATATTATGCTTATATGATCGATAGAACGACAATTACTATACTTATTACTCTTATTATTATCAATCTAACTCATATTATTGGCCATATTATGTGGATATGATCGATAGGACGACAATTACTATACTCATTACTCTTATTATTATCAAACTAACTCATATTATTAACCATATTATGCAGATATGATCGATAGAGCGACAATTACTATACTTATTGCTCTTACTATTATCAATCTAACTCATATTATTAGCCATATTATGCTTATATTATCGATAGAGCGACAATTACTATACTTGTTACTCTTATTATTATCAATCTAACTCATATTATTAGCCATATTATGCTTATATGATCGATAGAGCGACAATTTCTATACTTATTACTCTTATTATTATCAATCTAACTCATATTATTGGCCATATTATGTGGACATGATCGATAGGACGACAATTACTATACTCATTACTCTTATTATTATCAAACTAACTCATATTATTAACCATATCATGCAGATATGATCGATAGATCGACAATTACTATACTTATTACTCTTACTATTATCAACCTAACTCATATTATTAGCCATATTATGCTTATATGATCGATAGAACGACAATTACTATACTTGTTACTCTTATTACTATCAATCTAACTCATATTATTTCCATATTATGCAGATATGATCGATAGAACGACAATTACTATACTTATTACTCTTACTATTATCAATCTAACTCATATTATTAGCCATATTATGCTTATATTATCGATAGAACGACGATTACTATACTTGTTACTCTTATTATTATCAATCTAACTCATATTATTGGCCATATTATGCTTATATTATCGAAAGAAGGACAATTACTATACTTGTTACGCTTATTATTATCAATCTAACTCATATTATTAGCCATATTATGCTTATATTATTGATAGAAGGACAATTACTATAGTTGTTTCTCTTATTATTATCAATCTAACTCATATTATTGGCCATATTATGCTTATATTATCGAAAGAAGGACAATTACTATACTTGTTACGCTTATTATTATCAATCTAACTCATATTATTAGCCATATTATGCTTATATTATCGATAGAACGACAATTACTATAGTTGTTTCTCTTATTATTATCAATCTAACTCATATTATTAGCCATATTATGCTTATATGATCGATAGAACGACAATTTCTATACATGTTACTCTTATTATTATCAATCTAACTCATATTATTGGCCATATTATGTGGATATGATCGATAGGACGACAATTACTATACTCATTACTCTTATTATTATAAAACTAACTCATATTATTCACCATATTATGCAGATATGATCGATAGAACGACAATTACTATACTTATTACTCTTACTATTATCAATCTAACTCATATTATTAGCCATATTATGCTTATATTATCGATAGAACGACAATTACTATAGTTGTTACTCTTATTATTATCAATCTATCTCATATTATTAGCCATATTATGCTTATATGATCGATAGAAAGACAATTACTATACTTGTTACTCTTATTATTATCAATCTAACTCATATTATTAGCCATATTATGCTTATATGATCGATAGAACGACAATTACTATACTTATTACTCTTATTATTATCAATCTAACTCATATTATTGGCCATATTATGTGGATATGATCGATAGAACGACAATTACTGTACTCATTACTCTTATTATTATCAAACTAACTCATATTATTAACCATATTATGCAGATATGATCGATAGATCGACAATTACTATACTTATTACTCTTACTATTATCAATCTAACTCATATTATTAGCCATATTATGCTTATATGATCGATAGAAAGACAATTACTATACTTGTTACTCTTATTATTATCAATCTAACTCATATTATTAGCCATATTATGCTTATATGATCGATAGAACGACAATTACTATACTTATTACTCTTATTATTATCAATCTAACTCATATTATTAGCCATATTATGCTTATATTATCGATAGAACGACAATTACTATACTTGTTACTCTTATTATTATCAATCTAACTCATATTATTGGCCATATTATGCTTATATTATCGAAAGAAGGACAATTACTATACTTGTTACGCTTATTATTATCAATCTAACTCATATTATTAGCCATATTATGCTTATATTATTGATAGAAGGACAATTACTATAGTTGTTTCTCTTATTATTATCAATCTAACTCATATTATTAGCCATATTATGCTTATATGATCGATAGAAAGACAATTACTATACTTGTTACTCTTATTATTTTCAATCTAACTCATATTATTACCCATATTATGCTTATATGATCGATAGAACGACAATTACTATACTTATTACTCTTATTATTATCAATCTAACTCATATTATTAGCCATATTATGCTTATATTATCGATAGAACGACAATTACTATACTTGTTACTCTTATTATTATCAATCTAACTCATATTATTGGCCATATTATGCTTATATTATCGAAAGAAGGACAATTACTATACTTGTTACGCTTATTATTATCAATCTAACTCATATTATTAGCCATATTATGCTTATATTATTGATAGACGGACAATTACTATAGTTGTTACTCTTATTATTATCAATCTAACTCATATTATTAGCCATATTATGCTTATATGATCGATAGAAAGACAATTACTATACTTGTTACTCTTATTATTATCAATCTAACTCATATTATTTGCCATCTTATGTGGATATGATCGATAGGACGACAATTACTATACTTATTACTCTTATTATTATCAAACTAACTCATATTATTAACCATATTATGCAGATATGATCGATAGATCGACAATTACTATACTGATTACTCTTACTATTATCAATCTAACTCATATTATTAGCCATATTATGCTTATATTATCGATAGAACGACAATTACTATACTTGTTACTCTTATTATTATCAATCTAACTCATATTATTGGCCATATTATGTGGATATGATCGATAGGACGACAATTACTATACTCATTACTCTTATTATTATCAAACTAACTCATATTATTCACCATATTATGCAGATATGATCGATAGAACGACAATTACTATACTTATTACTCTTATTATTATCAATCTAACTCATATTATTGGCCATATTATGTGGATATGATCGATAGGACGACAATTACTATACTCATTACTCTTATTATTATCAAACTAACTCATATTATTAACCATATTATGCAGATATGATCGATAGAACGACAATTACTATACTTATTGCTCTTACTATTATCAATCTAACTCATATTATTAGCCATATTATGCTTATATTATCGATAGAGCGACAATTACTACACTTGTTACTCTTATTATTATCAATCTAACTCATATTATTAGCCATATTATGCTTATATGATCGATAGAACGACAATTTCTATACTTGTTACTCTTATTATTATCAATCTAACTCATATTATTGGCCATATTATGTGGATATGATCGATAGGACGACAATTACTATACTCATTACTCTTATTATTATCAAACTAACTCATATTATTCACCATATTATGCAGATATGATCGATAGAACGACAATTACTATACTTATTACTCTTACTATTATCAATCTAACTCATATTATTAGCCATATTATGCTTATATTATCGATAGAACGACAATTACTATAGTTGTTACTCTTATTATTATCAATCTAACTCATATTATTAGCCATATTATGCTTATATGATCGATAGAAAGACAATTACTATACTTGTTACTCCTATTATTATCAATCTAACTCATATTATTAGCCATATTATGCTTATATGATCGATAGAACGACAATTACTATACTTATTACTCTTATTATTATCAATCTAACTCATATTATTGGCCATATTATGTGGATATGATCGATAGGACGACAATTACTATACTCATTACTCTTATTATTATCAAACTAACTCATATTATTAACCATATTATGCAGATATGATCGATAGAGCGACAATTACTATACTTATTGCTCTTACTATTATCAATCTAACTCATATTATTAGCCATATTATGCTTATATTATCGATAGAGCGACAATTACTATACTTGTTACTCTTATTATTATCAATCTAACTCATATTATTAGCCATATTATGCTTATATGATCGATAGAGCGACAATTTCTATACTTATTACTCTTATTATTATCAATCTAACTCATATTATTGGCCATATTATGTGGACATGATCGATAGGACGACAATTACTATACTCATTACTCTTATTATTATCAAACTAACTCATATTATTAACCATATCATGCAGATATGATCGATAGATCGACAATTACTATACTTATTACTCTTACTATTATCAACCTAACTCATATTATTAGCCATATTATGCTTATATGATCGATAGAACGACAATTACTATACTTGTTACTCTTATTACTATCAATCTAACTCATATTATTTCCATATTATGCAGATATGATCGATAGAACGACAATTACTATACTTATTACTCTTACTATTATCAATCTAACTCATATTATTAGCCATATTATGCTTATATTATCGATAGAACGACGATTACTATACTTGTTACTCTTATTATTATCAATCTAACTCATATTATTGGCCATATTATGCTTATATTATCGAAAGAAGGACAATTACTATACTTGTTACGCTTATTATTATCAATCTAACTCATATTATTAGCCATATTATGCTTATATTATTGATAGAAGGACAATTACTATAGTTGTTTCTCTTATTATTATCAATCTAACTCATATTATTGGCCATATTATGCTTATATTATCGAAAGAAGGACAATTACTATACTTGTTACGCTTATTATTATCAATCTAACTCATATTATTAGCCATATTATGCTTATATTATCGATAGAACGACAATTACTATAGTTGTTTCTCTTATTATTATCAATCTAACTCATATTATTAGCCATATTATGCTTATATGATCGATAGAACGACAATTTCTATACATGTTACTCTTATTATTATCAATCTAACTCATATTATTGGCCATATTATGTGGATATGATCGATAGGACGACAATTACTATACTCATTACTCTTATTATTATAAAACTAACTCATATTATTCACCATACTATGCAGATATGATCGATAGAACGACAATTACTATACTTATTACTCTTACTATTATCAATCTAACTCATATTATTAGCCATATTATGCTTATATTATCGATAGAACGACAATTACTATAGTTGTTACTCTTATTATTATCAATCTATCTCATATTATTAGCCATATTATGCTTATATGATCGATAGAAAGACAATTACTATACTTGTTACTCTTATTATTATCAATCTAACTCATATTATTAGCCATATTATGCTTATATGATCGATAGAACGACAATTACTATACTTATTACTCTTATTATTATCAATCTAACTCATATTATTGGCCATATTATGTGGATATGATCGATAGAACGACAATTACTGTACTCATTACTCTTATTATTATCAAACTAACTCATATTATTAACCATATTATGCAGATATGATCGATAGATCGACAATTACTATACTTATTACTCTTACTATTATCAATCTAACTCATATTATTAGCCATATTATGCTTATATGATCGATAGAAAGACAATTACTATACTTGTTACTCTTATTATTATCAATCTAACTCATATTATTAGCCATATTATGCTTATATGATCGATAGAACGACAATTACTATACTTATTACTCTTATTATTATCAATCTAACTCATATTATTAGCCATATTATGCTTATATTATCGATAGAACGACAATTACTATACTTGTTACTCTTATTATTATCAATCTAACTCATATTATTGGCCATATTATGCTTATATTATCGAAAGAAGGACAATTACTATACTTGTTACGCTTATTATTATCAATCTAACTCATATTATTAGCCATATTATGCTTATATTATTGATAGAAGGACAATTACTATAGTTGTTTCTCTTATTATTATCAATCTAACTCATATTATTGGCCATATTATGCTTATATTATCGAAAGAAGGACAATTACTATACTTGTTACGCTTATTATTATCAATCTAACTCATATTATTAGCCATATTATGCTTATATTATCGATAGAACGACAATTACTATAGTTGTTTCTCTTATTATTATCAATCTAACTCATATTATTAGCCATATTATGCTTATATGATCGATAGAACGACAATTTCTATACATGTTACTCTTATTATTATCAATCTAACTCATATTATTGGCCATATTATGTGGATATGATCGATAGGACGACAATTACTATACTCATTACTCTTATTATTATAAAACTAACTCATATTATTCACCATATTATGCAGATATGATCGATAGAACGACAATTACTATACTTATTACTCTTACTATTATCAATCTAACTCATATTATTAGCCATATTATGCTTATATTATCGATAGAACGACAATTACTATAGTTGTTACTCTTATTATTATCAATCTATCTCATATTATTAGCCATATTATGCTTATATGATCGATAGAAAGACAATTACTATACTTGTTACTCTTATTATTATCAATCTAACTCATATTATTAGCCATATTATGCTTATATGATCGATAGAACGACAATTACTATACTTATTACTCTTATTATTATCAATCTAACTCATATTATTGGCCATATTATGTGGATATGATCGATAGAACGACAATTACTGTACTCATTACTCTTATTATTATCAATCTAACTCATATTATTAACCATATTATGCTTATATTATCGATAGAACGGCAATTGCTATACTTGTTACTCTTATTATTATCAATCTAACTCATATTATTTCCATATTATGCAGATATGATCGATAGAACGACAATTACTATACTTATTACTCTTATTATTATCAATCTAACTCATATTATTAGCCATATTATGCTTATATCATCGATAGAACGACAATTACTATACTTGTTACTCTTATTATTATCAATCTAACTCATATTATTAGCCATATTATGCTTATATGATCGATAGAACGACAATTACTATACTTCTAACTCTTATTATTATCAATCTAACTCATATTATTAGCCATATTATGCTTATACGATCGATAGAACGACAATTACTATACTTATTACTCTTATTATTATCAATCTAACTCATATTATTAACCATATTATGCAGATATGATCGATAGAACGACAATTACTATACTTATTACTCTTACTATTATCAATCTAACTCATATTATTAGCCATATTATGCTTATATTATCGATAGAACGACAATTGCTATACTTGTTACTCTTACTGTTATCAATCTAACTCATATTATTAGCCACATTATGCTTATATGATCGATTGAACGACAATTACTATACTTATTACTCTTACTATTATCAATCTAACTCATATTATTAGCCATATTATGCTTATATGATCGATAGAACGACAATTACTATACTGGTTACTCTTATTATTATCAATCTAACTCATATTATTAGCCATATTATGCTTATATGATCGATAGAAAGACAATTACTATACTTCTTACTCTTATTATTATCAATCTAACTCATATTATTAGCCATATTATGCTTATATGATCGATAGAACGACAATTACTATACTTATTACTCTTATTATTATCAATCTAACTCATATTATTGGCCATATTATGTGGATATGATCGATAGGACGACAATTACTATACTCATTACTCTTATTATTATCAAACTAACTCATATTATTAACCATATTATGCAGATATGATCGATAGAACGACAATTACTATACTTATTGCTCTTACTATTATCAATCTATCTCATATTATTAGCCATATTATGCTTATATTATCGATAGAGCGACAATTACTACACTTGTTACTCTTATTATTATCAATCTAACTCATATTATTAGCCATATTATGCTTATATGATCGATAGAACGACAATTTCTATACTTGTTACTCTTATTATTATCAATCTAACTCATATTATTGGCCATATTATGTGGATATGATCGATACGACGACAATTACTATACTCATTACTCTTATTATTATCAAACTAACTCATATTATTCACCATATTATGCAGATATGATCGATAGAACGACAATTACTACACTTATTACTCTTACTATTATCAATCTAACTCATATTATTAGCCATATTATGCTTATATTATCGATAGAACGACAATTACTATACTTGTTACTCTTATTATTATCAATCTAACTCATATTATTAGCCATATTATGCTTATATGATCGATAGAACGACAATTACTATACTTATTACTCTTATTATTATCAATCTAACTCATATTATTGGCCATATTATGCTTATACGATCGATAGAACGACAATTACTATACTTATTACTCTTATTATTATCAATCTAACTCATATTATTAACCATATTATGCAGATATGATCGATAGAACGACAATTACTATACTTATTACTCTTACTATTATCAATCTAACTCATATTATTAGCCATATTATGCTTATATTATCGATAGAACGACAATTGCTATACTTGTTACTCTTACTGTTATCAATCTAACTCATATTATTAGCCACATTATGCTTATATGATCGATTGAACGACAATTACTATACTTATTACTCTTACTATTATCAATCTAACTCATATTATTAGCCATATTATGCTTATATGATCGATAGAACGACAATTACTATACTTATTACTCTTACTATTATCAATCTAACTCACATTATTAGCCATATTGTGCTTATATTATCGATAGAACGACAATTACTATACTTGTTACTCTTATTATTATCAATCTAACTCATATTATTGGCCATATTATGCTTATATTATCGAAAGAAGGACAATTACTATACTTGTTACGCTTATTATTATCAATCTAACTCATATTATTAGCCATATTATGCTTATATTATTGATAGAAGGACAATTACTATAGTTGTTACTCTTATTATTATCAATCTAACTCATATTATTAGCCATATTATGCTTATATGATCGATAGAAAGACAATTACTATACTTGTTACTCTTATTATTATCAATCTAACTCATATTATTTGCCATATTATGTGGATATGATCGATAGGACGACAATTACTATACTCATTACTCTTATTATTATCAAACTAACTCATATTATTAGCCATATTATGCTTATATTATCGATAGAGCGACAATAACTGTACTTGTTACTCTTATTATTATCAATCTAACTCATATTATTAGCCATATTATGCTTATATGATCGATAGAACGACAATTTCTATACTCATTACTCTTATTATTATCAAACTAACTCATATTATTAACCATATTATGCAGATATGATCGATAGATCGACAATTACTATACTTATTACTCTTACTATTATCAATTTAACTCATATTATTAGCCATATTATGCTTATATGATCGATAGAACGACAATTACTATACTTGTTACTCTTATTATTATCAATCTAACTCATATTATTTCCATATTATGCAGATATGATCGATAGAACGACAATTACTATACTTATTACTCTTACTATTATCAATCTAACTCATATTATTAGCCATATTATGCTTATATTATCGATAGAACGACAATTACTATACCTGTTACTCTTATTATTATCAATCTAACTCATATTATTAGCCATATTATGCTTATATGATCGATAGAACGACAATTACTATACTTATTACTCTTATTATTATCAATCTAACTCATATTATTGGCCATATTATGCTTATATTATCGAAAGAAGGACAATTACTATACTTGTTACGCTTATTATTATCAATCTAACTCATATTATTAGCCATATTATGCTTATATTATTGATAGAAGGACAATTACTATAGTTGTTACTCTTATTATTATCAATCTGACTCATATTATTAGCCATATTATGCTTATATGATCGATAGAAAGACAATTACTACACTTGTTACTCTTATTATTATCAATCTAACTCATATTATTGGCCATATTATGTGGATATGATCGATAGGACGACAATTACTATACTTATTACTCTTATTATTATCAATCTAACTCATATTATTGGCCATATTATGCTTATATTATCGATAGAACGACAATTACTATACTTATTACTCTTACTATTATCAATCTAACTCATACTATTAGCCATATTATGCTTATATTATCGATGGAACGACAATTACTATACTTGTTACTCTTATTATTATCAATCTAACTCATATCATTAGCCATATTATGCTTATATGATCGATAGAACGACAATTACTATACCTATTACTCTTATTATTATCAATCTAACTCATATTATTGGCCATATTATGCTTATATTATCGAAAGAAGGACAATTACTATACTTGTTACGCTTATTATTATCAATCTAACTCATATTATTAGCCATATTATGCTTATATTATTGATAGAAGGACAATTACTATAGCTGTTACTCTTATTATTATCAATCTAACTCATATTATTAGCCATATTATGCTTATATGATCGATAGAAAGACACTTACTATACTTGTTACTCTTATTGTTATCAATCTAACTCATATTATTAGCCATATTATGCTTATACGATCGATAGAACGACAATTACTATACATATTACTCTTACTGTTATCAATCTAACTCATATTATTAGCCATATTATGCTTATATTATCGATAGAACGACAATTGCTATACTTGTTACTCTTACTGTTATCAATCTAACTCATATTATTAGCCACATTATGCTTATATGATCGATAGAGCGACAATTACTATACTTATTACTCTTACTATTATCAATCTAACTCATATTATTAGCCATATTATGCTTATATTATCGATAGAACGACAATTGCTATACTTGTTACTCTTACTGTTATCAATCTAACTCATATTATTAGCCACATTATGCTTATATGATCGATTGAACGACAATTACTATACTTATTACTCTTACTATTATCAATCTAACTCATATTATTAGCCATATTATGCTTATATTATCGATAGAACGACAATTACTCTACTTGTTACTCTTATTATTATCAATCTAACTCATATTATTAGCCATATTATGCTTATATGATCGATAGAACGACAATTACTATACTTATTACGCTTATTATTATCAATCTAACTCATATTATTAGCCATATTATGCTTATACGATCGATAGAACGACAATTACTATACTTATTACTCTTATTATTATCAATCTAACTCATATTATTAACCATATTATGCAGATATGATCGATAGAACGACAATTACTATACATATTACTCTTACTGTTATCAATCTAACTCATATTATTAGCCATATTATGCTTATATTATCGATAGAACGACAATTGCTATACTTGTTACTCTTACTGTTATCAATCTAACTCATATTATTAGCCACATTATGCTTATATGATCGATTGAACGACAATTACTATACTTATTACTCTTACTATTATCAATCTAACTCATATTATTAGCCATATTATGCTTATATGATCGATAGTACGACAATTACTATACTTATTACTCTTATTATTATCAATCTAACTCATATTATTTCCATATTATGCAGATATGATCGATAGAACGACAATTACTATACTTATTACTCTTACTATTATCAATCTAACTCATATTATTAGCCATATTATGCTTATATTATCGATAGAACGACAACTACTATACTTGTTACTCTTATTATTATCAATCGAACTCATATTATTAGCCATATTATGCTTATATGATCGATAGAACGACAATTACTATACTTATTACTCTTGTTATTATCAATCTAACTCATATTATTAGCCATATTATGCTTATACGATCGATAGAACGACAATTACTATACTTATTACTCTTATTATTATCAATCTAACTCATATTATTAACCATATTATGCAGATATGGTCGATAGAACGACAATTACTATACATATTACTCTTGCTATTATCAATCTAACTCATATTATTAGCCATATTATGCTTATATTATCGATAGAACGACAATTGCTATACTTGTTACTCTTACTGTTATCAATCTAACTCATATTATTAGCCACATTATGCTTATATGATCGATAGAACGACAATTACTATACTTATTACTCTTACTATTATCAATCTAACTCATATTATTAGCCATATTATGCTTATATTATCGATAGAACGACAATTGCTATACTTGTTACTCTTACTGTTATCAATCTAACTCATATTATTAGCCACATTATCCTTATATGATCGATTGAACGACAATTACTATACTTATTACTCTTACTATTATCAATCTGACTCATATTATTAGCCATATTATGCTTATATGATCGATAGAACGACAATTACTATACTTATTACTCTTATTATTATCAATCTAACTCATATTATTGGCCATATTATGAATATATTATCGATAGAACGACAATTGCTATACTTGTTACTCTTACTGTTATCAATCTAACTCATATTATTAGCCACATTATGCTTATATGATCGATTGAACGACAATTACTATACTTATTACTCTTACTATTATCAATCTAACTCATATTATTAGCCATATTATGCTTATATTATCGATAGAACGACAATTACTCTACTTGTTACTCTTATTATTATCAATCTAACTCATATTATTAGCCATATTATGCTTATATGATCGATAGAACGACAATTACTATACTTATTACGCTTATTATTATCAATCTAACTCATATTATTAGCCATATTATGCTTATACGATCGATAGAACGACAATTACTATACTTATTACTCTTATTATTATCAATCTAACTCATATTATTAACCATATTATGCAGATATGATCGATAGAACGACAATTACTATACATATTACTCTTACTATTATCAATCTAACTCATATTATTAGCCATATTATGCTTATATTATCGATAGAACGACAATTGCTATACTTGTTACTCTTACTATTATCAATCTAACTCATATTATTAGCCATATTATGCTTATATTATCGATAGAACGACAATTGCTATACTTGTTACTCTTACTGTTATCAATCTAACTCATATTATTAGCCACATTATGCTTATATGATCGATTGAACGACAATTACTATACTTATTACTCTTACTATTATCAATCTAACTCATATTATTAGCCATATTATGCTTATATGATCGATAGAACGACAATTACTATACTTATTACTCTTGTTATTATCAATCTAACTCATATTATTAGCCATATTATGCTTATACGATCGATAGAACGACAATTACTATACTTATTACTCTTATTATTATCAATCTAACTCATATTATTAACCATATTATGCAGATATGATCGATAGAACGACAATTACTATACATATTACTCTTACTATTATCAATCTAACTCATATTATTAGCCATATTATGCTTATATTATCGATAGAACGACAATTGCTATACTTGTTACTCTTACTGTTATCAATCTAACTCATATTATTAGCCACATTATGCTTATATGATCGATTGAACGACAATTACTATACTTATTACTCTTACTATTATCAATCTAACTCATATTATTAGCCATATTATGCTTATATGATCGATAGTACGACAATTACTATACTTATTACTCTTATTATTATCAATCTAACTCATATTATTTCCATATTATGCAGATATGATCGATAGAACGACAATTACTATACTTATTACTCTTACTATTATCAATCTAACTCATATTATTAGCCATATTATGCTTATATTATCGATAGAACGACAATTACTATACTTGTTACTCTTATTATTATCAATCTAACTCATATTATTAGCCATATTATGCTTATATGATCGATAGAACGACAATTACTATACTGGTTACTCTTATTATTATCAATCTAACTCATATTATTAGCCATATTATGCTTATATGATCGATAGAGGGACAATTACTATACTTCTTACTCTTATTATTATCAATCTAACTCATATTATTAGCCATATTATGCTTATATGATCGATAGAACGACAATTACTATACTTATTACTCTTATTATTATCAATCTAACTCATATTATTGGCCATATTATGTGGATATGATCGATAGGACGACAATTACTATACTCATTACTCTTATTATTATAAAACTAACTCATATTATTAACCATATTATGCAGATATGATGGATAGAGCGACAATTACTATACTTATTGCTCTTACTATTATCAATCTAACTCATATTATTAGCCATATTATGCTTATATTATCGATAGAGCGACAATTACTATACTTGTTACTCTTATTATTATCAATCTAACTCATATTATTAGCCATATTATGCTTATATGATCGATAGAGCGACAATTTCTATACTTATTACTCTTATTATTATCAATCTAACTCATATTATTGGCCATATTATGTGGATATGATCGATAGGACGACAATAACTATACTCATTACTCTTATTATTATCAAACTAACTCATATTATTAGCCATATTACGCTTATATTATCGATAGAACGACAATTACTATACCTGTTACTCTTATTATTATCAATCTAACTCATATTATTAGCCATATTATGCTTATATGATCGATAGAACGACAATTACTATACTTATTACTCTTACTATTATCAATCTAACTCATACTATTAGCCATATTATGCTTATATTATCGATGGAACGACAATTACTATACCTGTTACTCTTATTATTATCAATCTAACTCATATTATTAGCCATATTATGCTTATATGATCGATAGAACGACAATTACTATACTTATTACTCTTATTATTATCAATCTAACTCATATTATTAGCCATATTATGCTTATATTATCGATAGAACGACAATTACTATACTTGTTACTCTTATTATTATCAATCTAACTCATATTATTGGCCATATTATGCTTATATTATCGAAAGAAGGACAATTACTATACTTGTTACGCTTATTATTATCAATCTAACTCATATTATTAGCCATATTATGCTTATATTATTGATAGAAGGACAATTACTATAGTTGTTACTCTTATTATTATCAATCTAACTCATATTATTAGCCATATTATGCTTATATGATCGATAGAAAGACAATTACTATACTTGTTACTCTTATTATTATCAATCTAACTCATATTATTTGCCATCTTATGTGGATATGATCGATAGGACGACAATTACTATACTTATTACTCTTATTATTATCAAACTAACTCATATTATTAACCATATTATGCAGATATGATCGATAGATCGACAATTACTATACTGATTACTCTTACTATTATCAATCTAACTCATATTATTAGCCATATTATGCTTATATTATCGATAGAACGACAATTACTATACTTGTTACTCTTATTATTATCAATCTAACTCATATTATTAGCCATATTATGCTTATATGATCGATTGAACGACAATTACTATACTTATTACTCTTACTATTATCAATCTAACTCATATTATTAGCCATATTATGCTTATATGATCGATAGAACGACAATTACTATACTTATTACTCTTACTATTATCAATCTAACTCACATTATTAGCCATATTGTGCTTATATTATCGATAGAACGACAATTACTATACTGGTTACTCTTATTATTATCAATCTAACTCATATTATTAGCCATATTATGCTTATATGATCGATAGAAACACAATTACTATACTTCTTACACTTATTATTATCAATCTAACTCATATTATTAGCCATATTATGCTTATATGATCGATAGAACGACAATTACTATACTTATTACTCTTATTATTATCAATCTAACTCATATTATTGGCCATATTATGTGGATATGATCGATAGGACGACAATTACTATACTCATTACTCTTATTATTATCAAACTAACTCATATTATTAACCATATTATGCAGATATGATCGATAGAACGACAATTACTATACTTATTGCTCTTACTATTATCAATCTAACTCATATTATTAGCCATATTATGCTTATATTATCGAAAGAGCGACAATTACTACACTTGTTACTCTTATTATTATCAATCTAACTCATATAATTTCCATATTATGCACATATGATCGATAGAACGACAATTACTATACTTATTACTCTTACTATTATCAATATAACTCATATTATTAGCCATATTATGCTTATATTATCGATAGAACGACAATTACTATACCTGTTACTCTTATTATTATCAATCTAACTCATATTATTAGCCATATTATGCTTATATGATCGATAGAACGACAATTACTATACTTATTACTCTTATTATTATCAATCTAACTCATATTATTGGCCATATTATGCTTATATTATCGAAAGAAGGACAATTACTATACTTGTTACGCTTATTATTATCAATCTAACTCATATTATTAGCCATATTATGCTTATATTATTGATAGAAGGACAATTACTATAGTTGTTTCTCTTATTATTATCAATCTAACTCATATTATTAGCCATATTATGCTTATATGATCGATAGAAAGACAATTACTATACTTGTTACTCTTATTATTTTCAATCTAACTCATATTATTACCCATATTATGCTTATATGATCGATAGAACGACAATTACTATACTTATTACTCTTATTATTATCAATCTAACTCATATTATTAGCCATATTATGCTTATATTATCGATAGAACGACAATTACTATACTTGTTACTCTTATTATTATCAATCTAACTCATATTATTGGCCATATTATGCTTATATTATCGAAAGAAGGACAATTACTATACTTGTTACGCTTATTATTATCAATCTAACTCATATTATTAGCCATATTATGCTTATATTATTGATAGACGGACAATTACTATAGTTGTTACTCTTATTATTATCAATCTAACTCATATTATTAGCCATATTATGCTTATATGATCGATAGAAAGACAATTACTATACTTGTTACTCTTATTATTATCAATCTAACTCATATTATTTGCCATCTTATGTGGATATGATCGATAGGACGACAATTACTATACTTATTACTCTTATTATTATCAAACTAACTCATATTATTAACCATATTATGCAGATATGATCGATAGATCGACAATTACTATACTGATTACTCTTACTATTATCAATCTAACTCATATTATTAGCCATATTATGCTTATATTATCGATAGAACGACAATTACTATACTTGTTACTCTTATTATTATCAATCTAACTCATATTATTGGCCATATTATGTGGATATGATCGATAGGACGACAATTACTATACTCATTACTCTTATTATTATCAAACTAACTCATATTATTCACCATATTATGCAGATATGATCGATAGAACGACAATTACTATACTTATTACTCTTATTATTATCAATCTAACTCATATTATTGGCCATATTATGTGGATATGATCGATAGGACGACAATTACTATACTCATTACTCTTATTATTATCAAACTAACTCATATTATTAACCATATTATGCAGATATGATCGATAGAACGACAATTACTATACTTATTGCTCTTACTATTATCAATCTAACTCATATTATTAGCCATATTATGCTTATATTATCGATAGAGCGACAATTACTACACTTGTTACTCTTATTATTATCAATCTAACTCATATTATTAGCCATATTATGCTTATATGATCGATAGAACGACAATTACTATACTTATTACTCTTATTATTATCAATCTAACTCATATTATTAGCCATATTATGCTTATATTATCGATAGAACGACAATTACTATACTTGTTACTCTTATTATTATCAATCTAACTCATATTATTGGCCATATTATGCTTATATTATCGAAAGAAGGACAATTACTATACTTGTTACGCTTATTATTATCAATCTAACTCATATTATTAGCCATATTATGCTTATATTATTGATAGAAGGACAATTACTATAGTTGTTTCTCTTATTATTATCAATCTAACTCATATTATTAGCCATATTATGCTTATATGATCGATAGAAAGACAATTACTATACTTGTTACTCTTATTATTTTCAATCTAACTCATATTATTACCCATATTATGCTTATATGATCGATAGAACGACAATTACTATACTTATTACTCTTATTATTATCAATCTAACTCATATTATTAGCCATATTATGCTTATATTATCGATAGAACGACAATTACTATACTTGTTACTCTTATTATTATCAATCTAACTCATATTATTGGCCATATTATGCTTATATTATCGAAAGAAGGACAATTACTATACTTGTTACGCTTATTATTATCAATCTAACTCATATTATTAGCCATATTATGCTTATATTATTGATAGAAGGACAATTACTATAGCTGTTACTCTTATTATTATCAATCTAACTCATATTATTAGCCATATTATGCTTATATGATCGATAGAAAGACACTTACTATACTTGTTACTCTTATTGTTATCAATCTAACTCATATTATTAGCCATATTATGCTTATACGATCGATTGAACGACAATTACTATACTTATTACTCTTACTATTATGAATCTAACTCATATTATTAGCCATATTATGCTTATATTATCGATAGAACGACAATTACTATACTTATTACTCTTACTATTATGAATCTAACTCATATTATTAGCCATATTATGCTTATATTATCGATAGAACGACAATTACTCTACTTGTTACTCTTATTATTATCAATCTAACTCATATTATTAGCCATATTATGCTTATATGATCGATAGAACGACAATTACTATACTTATTACGCTTATTATTATCAATCTAACTCATATTATTAGCCATATTATGCTTATATTATCGATAGAACGACAATTACTATACTTATTACTCTTACTATTATCAATCTAACTCATACTATTAGCCATATTATGCTTATATTATCGATGGAACGACAATTACTATACTTGTTACTCTTATTATTATCAATCTAACTCATATCATTAGCCATATTATGCTTATATGATCGATAGAACGACAATTACTATACCTATTACTCTTATTATTATCAATCTAACTCATATTATTGGCCATATTATGCTTATATTATCGAAAGAAGGACAATTACTATACTTGTTACGCTTATTATTATCAATCTAACTCATATTATTAGCCATATTATGCTTATATTATTGATAGAAGGACAATTACTATAGCTGTTACTCTTATTATTATCAATCTAACTCATATTATTAGCCATATTATGCTTATATGATCGATAGAAAGACACTTACTATACTTGTTACTCTTATTGTTATCAATCTAACTCATATTATTAGCCATATTATGCTTATACGATCGATAGAACGACAATTACTATACTTATTACTCTTACTATTATCAATCTAACTCATATTATTAGCCATATTATGCTTATATTATCGATAGAACGACAATTGCTATACTTGTTACTCTTACTGTTATCAATCTAACTCATATTATTAGCCACATTATGCTTATATGATCGATTGAACGACAATTACTATACTTATTACTCTTACTATTATGAATCTAACTCATATTATTAGCCATATTATGCTTATATTATCGATAGAACGACAATTACTCTACTTGTTACTCTTATTATTATCAATCTAACTCATATTATTAGCCATATTATGCTTATATGATCGATAGAACGACAATTACTATACTTATTACGCTTATTATTATCAATCTAACTCATATTATTAGCCATATTATGCTTATACGATCGATAGAACGACAATTACTATACTTATTACTCTTATTATTATCAATCTAACTCATATTATTAACCATATTATGCAGATATGATCGATAGAACGACAATTACTATACATATTACTCTTACTGTTATCAATCTAACTCATATTATTAGCCATATTATGCTTATATTATCGATAGAACGACAATTGCTATACTTGTTACTCTTACTGTTATCGATCTAACTCATATTATTAGCCACATTATGCTTATATGATCGATAGAACGACAATTACTATACTTATTACTCTTACTATTATCAATCTAACTCATATTATTAGCCATATTATGCTTATATTATCGATAGAACGACAATTGCTATACTTGTTACTCTTACTGTTATCAATCTAACTCATATTATTAGCCACATTATGCTTATATGATCGATTGAACGACAATTACTATACTTATTACTCTTACTATTATCAATCTAACTCATATTATTAGCCATATTATGCTTATATGATCGATAGAGGGACAATTACTATACTTCTTACTCTTATTATTATCAATCTAACTCATATTATTAGCCATATTATGCTTATATGATCGATAGAACGACAATTACTATACTTATTACTCTTATTATTATCAATCTAACTCATATTATTGGCCATATTATGTGGATATGATCGATAGGACGACAATTACTATACTCATTACTCTTATTATTATCAAACTAACTCATATTATTAACCATATTATGCAGATATGATCGATAGAGCGACAATTACTATACTTATTGCTCTTACTATTATCAATCTAACTCATATTATTAGCCATATTATGCTTATATTATCGATAGAGCGACAATTACTATACTTGTTACTCTTATTATTATCAATCTAACTCATATTATTAGCCATATTATGCTTATATGATCGATAGAGCGACAATTTCTATACTTATTACTCTTATTATTATCAATCTAACTCATATTATTGGCCATATTATGTGGACATGATCGATAGGACGACAATTACTATACTCATTACTCTTATTATTATCAAACTAACTCATATTATTAACCATATTATGCAGATATGATCGATAGATCGACAATTACTATACTTATTACTCTTACTATTATCAACCTAACTCATATTATTAGCCATATTATGCTTATATGATCGATAGGACGACAATTACTATACTTGTTACTCTTATTACTATCAATCTAACTCATATTATTTCCATATTATGCAGATATGATCGATAGAACGACAATTACTATACTTATTACTCTTACTATTATCAATCTAACTCATATTATTAGCCATATTATGCTTATATTATCGATAGAACGACGATTACTATACTTGTTACTCTTATTATTATCAATCTAACTCATATTATTGGCCATATTATGCTTATATTATCGAAAGAAGGACAATTACTATACTTGTTACGCTTATTATTATCAATCTAACTCATATTATTAGCCATATTATGCTTATATTATTGATAGAAGGACAATTACTATAGTTGTTTCTCTTATTATTATCAATCTAACTCATATTATTGGCCATATTATGCTTATATTATCGAAAGAAGGACAATTACTATACTTGTTACGCTTATTATTATCAATCTAACTCATATTATTAGCCATATTATGCTTATATTATCGATAGAACGACAATTACTATAGTTGTTTCTCTTATTATTATCAATCTAACTCATATTATTAGCCATATTATGCTTATATGATCGATAGAACGACAATTTCTATACATGTTACTCTTATTATTATCAATCTAACTCATATTATTGGCCATATTATGTGGATATGATCGATAGGACGACAATTACTATACTCATTACTCTTATTATTATAAAACTAACCCATATTATTCACCATATTATGCAGATATGATCGATAGAACGACAATTACTATACTTATTACTCTTACTATTATCAATCTAACTCATATTATTAGCCATATTATGCTTATATTATCGATAGAACGACAATTACTATAGTTGTTACTCTTATTATTATCAATCTATCTCATATTATTAGCCATATTATGCTTATATGATCGATAGAAAGACAATTACTATACTTGTTACTCTTATTATTATCAATCTAACTCATATTATTAGCCATATTATGCTTATATGATCGATAGAACGACAATTACTATACTTATTACTCTTATTATTATCAATCTAACTCATATTATTGGCCATATTATGTGGATATGATCGATAGAACGACAATTACTGTACTCATTACTCTTATTATTATCAAACTAACTCATATTATTAACCATATTATGCAGATATGATCGATAGATCGACAATTACTATACTTATTACTCTTACTATTATCAATCTAACTCATATTATTAGCCATATTATGCTTAAATGATCGATAGAAAGACAATTACTATACTTGTTACTCTTATTATTATCAATCTAACTCATATTATTAGCCATATTATGCTTATATGATCGATAGAACGACAATTACTATACTTATTACTCTTATTATTATCAATCTAACTCATATTATTAGCCATATTATGCTTATATTATCGATAGAACGACAATTACTATACTTGTTACTCTTATTATTATCAATCTAACTCATATTATTGGCCATATTATGCTTATATTATCGAAAGAAGGACAATTACTATACTTGTTACGCTTATTATTATCAATCTAACTCATATTATTAGCCATATTATGCTTATATTATTGATAGAAGGACAATTACTATAGTTGTTTCTCTTATTATTATCAATCTAACTCATATTATTGGCCATATTATGCTTATATTATCGAAAGAAGGACAATTACTATACTTGTTACGCTTATTATTATCAATCTAACTCATATTATTAGCCATATTATGCTTATATTATCGATAGAACGACAATTACTATAGTTGTTTCTCTTATTATTATCAATCTAACTCATATTATTAGCCATATTATGCTTATATGATCGATAGAACGACAATTTCTATACATGTTACTCTTATTATTATCAATCTAACTCATATTATTGGCCATATTATGTGGATATGATCGATAGGACGACAATTACTATACTCATTACTCTTATTATTATAAAACTAACTCATATTATTCACCATATTATGCAGATATGATCGATAGAACGACAATTACTATACTTATTACTCTTACTATTATCAATCTAACTCATATTATTAGCCATATTATGCTTATATTATCGATAGAACGACAATTACTATAGTTGTTACTCTTATTATTATCAATCTATCTCATATTATTAGCCATATTATGCTTATATGATCGATAGAAAGACAATTACTATACTTGTTACTCTTATTATTATCAATCTAACTCATATTATTAGCCATATTATGCTTATATGATCGATAGAACGACAATTACTATACTTATTACTCTTATTATTATCAATCTAACTCATATTATTGGCCATATTATGTGGATATGATCGATAGGACGACAATTACTATACTCATTACTCTTATTATTATCAAACTAACTCATATTATTAACCATATTATGCAGATATGATCGATAGAACGACAATTACTATACTTATTGCTCTTACTATTATCAATCTATCTCATATTATTAGCCATATTATGCTTATATTATCGATAGAGCGACAATTACTACACTTGTTACTCTTATTATTATCAATCTAACTCATATTATTAGCCATATTATGCTTATATGATCGATAGAACGACAATTTCTATACTTGTTACTCTTATTATTATCAATCTAACTCATATTATTGGCCATATTATGTGGATATGATCGATACGACGACAATTACTATACTCATTACTCTTATTATTATCAAACTAACTCATATTATTCACCATATTATGCAGATATGATCGATAGAACGACAATTACTACACTTATTACTCTTACTATTATCAATCTAACTCATATTATTAGCCATATTATGCTTATATTATCGATAGAACGACAATTACTATACTTGTTACTCTTATTATTATCAATCTAACTCATATTATTAGCCATATTATGCTTATATGATCGATAGAACGACAATTACTATACTTATTACTCTTATTATTATCAATCTAACTCATATTATTGGCCATATTATGCTTATACGATCGATAGAACGACAATTACTATACTTATTACTCTTATTATTATCAATCTAACTCATATTATTAACCATATTATGCAGATATGATCGATAGAACGACAATTACTATACTTATTACTCTTACTATTATCAATCTAACTCATATTATTAGCCATATTATGCTTATATTATCGATAGAACGACAATTGCTATACTTGTTACTCTTACTGTTATCAATCTAACTCATATTATTAGCCACATTATGCTTATATGATCGATTGAACGACAATTACTATACTTATTACTCTTACTATTATCAATCTAACTCATATTATTAGCCATATTATGCTTATATGATCGATAGAACGACAATTACTATACTTATTACTCTTACTATTATCAATCTAACTCACATTATTAGCCATATTGTGCTTATATTATCGATAGAACGACAATTACTATACTGGTTACTCTTATTATTATCAATCTAACTCATATTATTAGCCATATTATGCTTATATGATCGATAGAAAGACAATTACTATACTTCTTACACTTATTATTATCAATCTAACTCATATTATTAGCCATATTATGCTTATATGATCGATAGAACGACAATTACTATACTTGTTACTCTTATTATTATCAATCTAACTCATATTATTGGCCATATTATGCTTATATTATCGAAAGAAGGACAATTACTATACTTGTTACGCTTATTATTATCAATCTAACTCATATTATTAGCCATATTATGCTTATATTATTGATAGAAGGACAATTACTATAGTTGTTTCTCTTATTATTATCAATCTAACTCATATTATTAGCCATATTATGCTTATATGATCGATAGAAAGACAATTACTATACTTGTTACTCTTATTATTATCAATCTAACTCATATTATTTGCCATATTATGTGGATATGATCGATAGGACGACAATTACTATACTCATTACTCTTATTATTATCAAACTAACTCATATTATTAGCCATATTATGCTTATATTATCGATAGAGCGACAATAACTGTACTTGTTACTCTTATTATTATCAATCTAACTCATATTATTAGCCATATTATGCTTATATGATCGATAGAACGACAATTTCTATACTCATTACTCTTATTATTATCAAACTAACTCATATTATTAACCATATTATGCAGATATGATCGATAGATCGACAATTACTATACTTATTACTCTTACTATTATCAATTTAACTCATATTATTGGCCATATTATGTGGATATGATCGATAGGACGACAATTACTATACTTATTACTCTTATTATTATCAATCTAACTCATATTATTGGCCATATTATGCTTATATTATCGAAAGAAGGACAATTACTATACTTGTTACGCTTATTATTATCAATCTAACTCATATTATTAGCCATATTATGCTTATATTATTGATAGAAGGACAATTACTATAGTTGTTACTCTTATTATTATCAATCTGACTCATATTATTAGCCATATTATGCTTATATGATCGATAGAAAGACAATTACTATACTTGTTACTCTTATTATTATCAATCTAACTCATATTATTGGCCATATTATGTGGATATGATCGATAGGACGACAATTACTATACTTATTACTCTTATTATTATCAATCTAACTCATATTATTGGCCATATTATGCTTATATTATCGATAGAACGACAATTACTATACTTATTACTCTTACTATTATCAATCTAACTCATACTATTAGCCATATTATGCTTATATTATCGATGGAACGACAATTACTATACTTGTTACTCTTATTATTATCAATCTAACTCATATCATTAGCCATATTATGCTTATATGATCGATAGAACGACAATTACTATACCAATTACTCTTATTATTATCAATCTAACTCATATTATTGGCCATATTATGCTTATATTATCGAAAGAAGGACAATTACTATACTTGTTACGCTTATTATTATCAATCTAACTCATATTATTAGCCATATTATGCTTATATTATTGATAGAAGGACAATTACTATAGCTGTTACTCTTATTATTATCAATCTAACTCATATTATTAGCCATATTATGCTTATATGATCGATAGAAAGACACTTACTATACTTGTTACTCTTATTGTTATCAATCTAACTCATATTATTAGCCATATTATGCTTATACGATCGATAGAACGACAATTACTATACATATTACTCTTACTGTTATCAATCTAACTCATATTATTAGCCATATTATGCTTATATTATCGATAGAACGACAATTGCTATACTTGTTACTCTTACTGTTATCAATCTAACTCATATTATTAGCCACATTATGCTTATATGATCGATAGAGCGACAATTACTATACTTATTACTCTTACTATTATCAATCTAACTCATATTATTAGCCATATTATGCTTATATTATCGATAGAACGACAATTGCTATACTTGTTACTCTTACTGTTATCAATCTAACTCATATTATTAGCCACATTATGCTTATATGATCGATTGAACGACAATTACTATACTTATTACTCTTACTATTATCAATCTAACTCATATTATTAGCCATATTATGCTTATATTATCGATAGAACGACAATTACTCTACTTGTTACTCTTATTATTATCAATCTAACTCATATTATTAGCCATATTATGCTTATATGATCGATAGAACGACAATTACTATACTTATTACGCTTATTATTATCAATCTAACTCATATTATTAGCCATATTATGCTTATACGATCGATAGAACGACAATTACTATACTTATTACTCTTATTATTATCAATCTAACTCATATTATTAACCATATTATGCAGATATGATCGATAGAACGACAATTACTATACATATTACTCTTACTGTTATCAATCTAACTCATATTATTAGCCATATTATGCTTATATTATCGATAGAACGACAATTGCTATACTTGTTACTCTTACTGTTATCAATCTAACTCATATTATTAGCCACATTATGCTTATATGATCGATTGAACGACAATTACTATACTTATTACTCTTACTATTATCAATCTAACTCATATTATTAGCCATATTATGCTTATATGATCGATAGTACGACAATTACTATACTTATTACTCTTATTATTATCAATCTAACTCATATTATTTCCATATTATGCAGATATGATCGATAGAACGACAATTACTATACTTATTACTCTTACTATTATCAATCTAACTCATATTATTAGCCATATTATGCTTATATTATCGATAGAACGACAACTACTATACTTGTTACTCTTATTATTATCAATCGAACTCATATTATTAGCCATATTATGCTTATATGATCGATAGAACGACAATTACTATACTTATTACTCTTGTTATTATCAATCTAACTCATATTATTAGCCATATTATGCTTATACGATCGATAGAACGACAATTACTATACTTATTACTCTTATTATTATCAATCTAACTCATATTATTAACCATATTATGCAGATATGGTCGATAGAACGACAATTACTATACATATTACTCTTGCTATTATCAATCTAACTCATATTATTAGCCATATTATGCTTATATTATCGATAGAACGACAATTGCTATACTTGTTACTCTTACTGTTATCAATCTAACTCATATTATTAGCCACATTATGCTTATATGATCGATAGAACGACAATTACTATACTTATTACTCTTACTATTATCAATCTAACTCATATTATTAGCCATATTATGCTTATATTATCGATAGAACGACAATTGCTATACTTGTTACTCTTACTGTTATCAATCTAACTCATATTATTAGCCACATTATCCTTATATGATCGATTGAACGACAATTACTATACTTATTACTCTTACTATTATCAATCTGACTCATATTATTAGCCATATTATGCTTATATGATCGATAGAACGACAATTACTATACTTATTACTCTTGTTATTATCAATCTAACTCATATTATTAGCCATATTATGCTTATACGATCGATAGAACGACAATTACTATACTTGTTACTCTTATTATTATCAATCTAACTCATATTATTAGCCATATTATGCTTATATGATCGATAGAACGACAATTACTATACTTATTACTCTTGTTATTATCAATCTAACTCATATTATTAGCCATATTATGCTTATACGATCGATAGAACGACAATTACTATACTTATTACTCTTATTATTATCAATCTAACTCATATTATTAACCATATTATGCAGATATGATCGATAGAACGACAATTACTATACATATTACTCTTACTATTATCAATCTAACTCATATTATTAGCCATATTATGCTTATATTATCGATAGAACGACAATTGCTATACTTGTTACTCTTACTGTTATCAATCTAACTCATATTATTAGCCACATTATGCTTATATGATCGATTGAACGACAATTACTATACTTATTACTCTTACTATTATCAATCTAACTCATATTATTAGCCATATTATGCTTATATGATCGATAGTACGACAATTACTATACTTATTACTCTTATTATTATCAATCTAACTCATATTATTTCCATATTATGCAGATATGATCGATAGAACGACAATTACTATACTTATTACTCTTACTATTATCAATCTAACTCATATTATTAGCCATATTATGCTTATATTATCGATAGAACGACAATTACTATACTTGTTACTCTTATTATTATCAATCTAACTCATATTATTAGCCATATTATGCTTATATGATCGATAGAACGACAATTACTATACTTATTACTCTTATTATTATCAATCTAACTCATATTATTAGCCATATTATGCTTATACGATCGATAGCACGACAATTACTATACTTATTACTCTTATTATTATCAATCTAACTCATATTATTAACCATATTATGCAGATATGATCGATAGAACGACAATTACTATACATATTACTCTTACTATTATCAATCTAACTCATATTATTAGCCATATTATGCTTATATTATCGATAGAACGACAATTACTATACTTATTACTCTTACTATTATCAATCTAACTCATATTATTAGCCATATTATGCTTATATGATCGATAGAACGACAATTACTATACTTATTACTCTTACTATTATCAATCTAACTCACATTATTAGCCATATTGTGCTTATATTATCGATAGAACGACAATTACTATACTGGTTACTCTTATTATTATCAATCTAACTCATATTATTAGCCATATTATGCTTATATGATCGATAGAGGGACAATTACTATACTTCTTACTCTTATTATTATCAATCTAACTCATATTATTAGCCATATTATGCTTATATGATCGATAGAACGACAATTACTATACTTATTACTCTTATTATTATCAATCTAACTCATATTATTGGCCATATTATGTGGATATGATCGATAGGACGACAATTACTATACTCATTACTCTTATTATTATAAAACTAACTCATATTATTAACCATATTATGCAGATATGATGGATAGAGCGACAATTACTATACTTATTGCTCTTACTATTATCAATCTAACTCATATTATTAGCCATATTATGCTTATATTATCGATAGAGCGACAATTACTATACTTGTTACTCTTATTATTATCAATCTAACTCATATTATTAGCCATATTATGCTTATATGATCGATAGAGCGACAATTTCTATACTTATTACTCTTATTATTATCAATCTAACTCATATTATTGGCCATATTATGTGGATATGATCGATAGGACGACAATAACTATACTCATTACTCTTATTATTATCAAACTAACTCATATTATTAGCCATATTACGCTTATATTATCGATAGAACGACAATTACTATACCTGTTACTCTTATTATTATCAATCTAACTCATATTATTAGCCATATTATGCTTATATGATCGATAGAACGACAATTACTATACTTATTACTCTTACTATTATCAATCTAACTCATACTATTAGCCATATTATGCTTATATTATCGATGGAACGACAATTACTATACTTGTTACTCTTATTATTATCAATCTAACTCATATCATTAGCCATATTATGCTTATATGATCGATAGAACGACAATTACTATACCTATTACTCTTATTATTATCAATCTAACTCATATTATTAGCCATATTATGCTTATATTATCGATAGAACGACAATTACTATACCTGTTACTCTTATTATTATCAATCTAACTCATATTATTAGCCATATTATGCTTATATGATCGATAGAACGACAATTACTATACTTATTACTCTTATTATTATCAATCTAACTCATATTATTGGCCATATTATGTGGATATGATCGATAGGACGACAATTACTATACTCATTACTCTTATTATTATCAAACTAACTCATATTATTAGCCATATTATGCTTATATTATCGATAGAGCGACAATAACTGTACTTGTTACTCCTATTATTATCAATCTAACTCATATTATTAGCCATATTATGCTTATATGATCGATAGAACGACAATTTCTATACTCATTACTCTTATTATTATCAAACTAACTCATATTATTAACCATATTATGCAGATATGATCGATAGATCGACAATTACTATACTTATTACTCTTACTATTATCAATTTAACTCATATTATTAGCCATATTATGCTTATATGATCAATAGAACGACAATTACTATACTTGTTACTCTTATTATTATCAATCTAACTCATATTATTTCCATATTATGCAGATATGATCGATAGAACGACAATTACTATACTTATTACTCTTACTATTATCAATCTAACTCATATTATTAGCCATATTATGCTTATATTATCGATAGAACGACAATTACTATACCTGTTACTCTTATTATTATCAATCTAACTCATATTATTAGCCATATTATGCTTATATGATCGATAGAACGACAATTATTATACTTATTACTCTTATTATTATCAATCTAACTCATATTATTGGCCATATTATGCTTATATTATCGAAAGAAGGACAATTACTATACTTGTTACGCTTATTATTATCAATCTAACTCATATTATTAGCCATATTATGCTTATATTATTGATAGAAGGACAATTACTATAGTTGTTACTCTTATTATTATCAATCTGACTCATATTATTAGCCATATTATGCTTATATGATCGATAGAAAGACAATTACTATACTTGTTACTCTTATTATTATCAATCTAACTCATATTATTGGCCATATTATGTGGATATGATCGATAGGACGACAATTACTATACTTATTACTCTTATTATTATCAATCTAACTCATATTATTGGCCATATTATGCTTATATTATCGATAGAACGACAATTACTATACTTATTACTCTTACTATTATCAATCTAACTCATACTATTAGCCATATTATGCTTATATTATCGATGGAACGACAATTACTATACTTGTTACTCTTATTATTATCAATCTAACTCATATCATTAGCCATATTATGCTTATATGATCGATAGAACGACAATTACTATACCTATTACTCTTATTATTATCAATCTAACTCATATTATTGGCCATATTATGCTTATATTATCGAAAGAAGGACAATTACTATACTTGTTACGCTTATTATTATCAATCTAACTCATATTATTAGCCATATTATGCTTATATTATTGATAGAAGGACAATTACTATAGCTGTTACTCTTATTATTATCAATCTAACTCATATTATTAGCCATATTATGCTTATATGATCGATAGAAAGACACTTACTATACTTGTTACTCTTATTGTTATCAATCTAACTCATATTATTAGCCATATTATGCTTATACGATCGATAGAACGACAATTACTATACATATTACTCTTACTGTTATCAATCTAACTCATATTATTAGCCATATTATGCTTATATTATCGATAGAACGACAATTGCTATACTTGTTACTCTTACTGTTATCAATCTAACTCATATTATTAGCCACATTATGCTTATATGATCGATAGAACGACAATTACTATACTTATTACTCTTACTATTATCAATCTAACTCATATTATTAGCCATATTATGCTTATATTATCGATAGAACGACAATTGCTATACTTGTTACTCTTACTGTTATCAATCTAACTCATATTATTAGCCACATTATGCTTATATGATCGATTGAACGACAATTACTATACTTATTACTCTTACTATTATCAATCTAACTCATATTATTAGCCATATTATGCTTATATTATCGATAGAACGACAATTACTCTACTTGTTACTCTTATTATTATCAATCTAACTCATATTATTAGCCATATTATGCTTATATGATCGATAGAACGACAATTACTATACTTATTACGCTTATTATTATCAATCTAACTCATATTATTAGCCATATTATGCTTATACGATCGATAGAACGACAATTACTATACTTATTACTCTTACTATTATCAATCTAACTCATATTATTAGCCATATTATGCTTATATGATCGATAGTACGACAATTACTATACTTATTACTCTTATTATTATCAATCTAACTCATATTATTTCCATATTATGCAGATATGATCGATAGAACGACAATTACTATACTTATTACTCTTACTATTATCAATCTAACTCATATTATTAGCCATATTATGCTTATATTATCGATAGAACGACAATTACTATACTTGTTACTCTTATTATTATCAATCTAACTCATATTATTAGCCATATTATGCTTATATGATCGATAGAACGACAATTACTATACTTATTACTCTTATTATTATCAATCTAACTCATATTATTAGCCATATTATGCTTATACGATCGATAGAACGACAATTACTATACTTATTACTCTTATTATTATCAATCTAACTCATATTATTAACCATATTATGCAGATATGATCGATAGAACGACAATTACTACACATATTACTCTTACTATTATCAATCTAACTCATATTATTAGCCATATTATGCTTATATTATCGATAGAACGACAATTACTATACTTATTACTCTTACTATTATCAATCTAACTCATATTATTAGCCATATTATGCTTATATGATCGATAGAACGACAATTAATATACTTATTACTCTTACTATTATCAATCTAACTCACATTATTAGCCATATTGTGCTTATATTATCGATAGAACGACAATTACTATACTGGTTACTCTTATTATTATCAATCTAACTCATATTATTAGCCATATTATGCTTATATGATCGATAGAACGACAATTACTATACTTATTACTCTTACTATTATCAATCTAACTCATATTATTAGCCATATTATGCTTATATGATCGATAGTACGACAATTACTATACTTATTACTCTTATTATTATCAATCTAACTCATATTATTTCCATATTATGCAGATATGATCGATAGAACGACAATTACTATACTTATTACTCTTACTATTATCAATCTAACTCATATTATTAGCCATATTATGCTTATATTATCGATAGAACGACAATTACTATACTTGTTACTCTAATTATTATCAATCTAACTCATATTATTAGCCATATTATGCTTATATGATCGATAGAACGACAATTACTATACTTATTACTCTTATTATTATCAATCTAACTCATATTATTAGCCATATTATGCTTATACGATCGATAGCACGACAATTACTATACTTATTACTCTAATTATTATAAAACTAACTCATATTATTAACCATATTATGCAGATATGATCGATAGAGCGACAATTACTATACTTATTGCTCTTACTATTATCAATCTAACTCATATTATTAGCCATATTATGCTTATATTATCGATAGAGCGACAATTACTATACTTGTTACTCTTATTATTATCAATCTAACTCATATTATTAGCCATATTATGCTTATATGATCGATAGAGCGACAATTTCTATACTTATTACTCTTATTATTATCAATCTAACTCATATTATTGGCCATATTATGTGGATATGATCGATAGGACGACAATAACTATACTCATTACTCTTATTATTATCAAACTAACTCATATTATTAGCCATATTATGCTTATATTATCGATAGAACGACAATTACTATACCTGTTACTCTTATTATTATCAATCTAACTCATATTATTAGCCATATTATGCTTATATGATCGATAGAACGACAATTACTATACTTATTACTCTTACTATTATCAATCTAACTCATACTATTAGCCATATTATGCTTATATTATCGATGGAACGACAATTACTATACTTGTTACTCTTATTATTATCAATCTAACTCATATCATTAGCCATATTATGCTTATATGATCGATAGAACGACAATTACTATACCTATTACTCTTATTATTATCAATCTAACTCATATTATTAGCCATATTATGCTTATATTATCGATAGAACGACAATTACTATACCTGTTACTCTTATTATTATCAATCTAACTCATATTATTAGCCATATTATGCTTATATGATCGATAGAACGACAATTACTATACTTATTACTCTTATTATTATCAATCTAACTCATATTATTGGCCATATTATGTGGATATGATCGATAGGACGACAATTACTATACTCATTACTCTTATTATTATCAAACTAACTCATATTATTAGCCATATTATGCTTATATTATCGATAGAGCGACAATAACTGTACTTGTTACTCCTATTATTATCAATCTAACTCATATTATTAGCCATATTATGCTTATATGATCGATAGAACGACAATTTCTATACTCATTACTCTTATTATTATCAAACTAACTCATATTATTAACCATATTATGCAGATATGATCGATAGATCGACAATTACTATACTTATTACTCTTACTATTATCAATTTAACTCATATTATTAGCCATATTATGCTTATATGATCGATAGAACGACAATTACTATACTTGTTACTCTTATTATTATCAATCTAACTCATATTATTTCCATATTATGCAGATATGATCGATAGAACGACAATTACTATACTTATTACTCTTACTATTATCAATCTAACTCATATTATTAGCCATATTATGCTTATATTATCGATAGAACGACAATTACTATACCTGTTACTCTTATTATTATCAATCTAACTCATATTATTAGCCATATTATGCTTATATGATCGATAGAGCGACAATTATTATACTTATTACTCTTATTATTATCAATCTAACTCATATTATTGGCCATATTATGCTTATATTATCGAAAGAAGGACAATTACTATACTTGTTACGCTTATTATTATCAATCTAACTCATATTATTAGCCATATTATGCTTATATTATTGATAGAAGGACAATTACTATAGTTGTTACTCTTATTATTATCAATCTGACTCATATTATTAGCCATATTATGCTTATATGATCGATAGAAAGACAATTACTATACTTGTTACTCTTATTATTATCAATCTAACTCATATTATTGGCCATATTATGTGGATATGATCGATAGGACGACAATTACTATACTTATTACTCTTATTATTATCAATCTAACTCATATTATTGGCCATATTATGCTTATATTATCGATAGAACGACAATTACTATACTTATTACTCTTACTATTATCAATCTAACTCATACTATTAGCCATATTATGCTTATATTATCGATGGAACGACAATTACTATACTTGTTACTCTTATTATTATCAATCTAACTCATATCATTAGCCATATTATGCTTATATGATCGATAGAACGACAATTACTATACCTATTACTCTTATTATTATCAATCTAACTCATATTATTGGCCATATTATGCTTATATTATCGAAAGAAGGACAATTACTATACTTGTTACGCTTATTATTATCAATCTAACTCATATTATTAGCCATATTATGCTTATATTATCGATAGAACGACAATTGCTATACTTGTTACTCTTACTGTTATCAATCTAACTCATATTATTAGCCACATTATGCTTATATGATCGATAGAACGACAATTACTATACTTATTACTCTTACTATTATCAATCTAACTCATATTATTAGCCATATTATGCTTATATTATCGATAGAACGACAATTGCTATACTTGTTACTCTTACTGTTATCAATCTAACTCATATTATTAGCCATATTATGCTTATATGATCGATAGAACGACAATTTCTATACTTATTACTCTTATTACTATCAATCTAACTCATATTATTGGCCATATTATGCAGATATGATCGATAGAACGACAATTACTATACTTATTGCTCTTACTATTATCAATCTAACTCATATTATTAGCCATATTATGCTTGTATTATCGATAGAGCGACAATTACTACACTTGTTACTCTTATTATTATCAATCTAACTCATATTATTTCCATATTATGCACATATGATCGATAGAACGACAATTACTATACTTATTACTCTTACTATTATCAATCTAACTCATATTATTAGCCATATTATGCTTATATTATCGATAGAACGACAATTACTATACCTGTTACTCTTATTATTATCAATCTAACTCATATTATTAGCCATATTATGCTTATATGATCGATAGTACGACAATTGCTATACTTATTACTCTTATTATTATCAATCTAACTCATATTATTTCCATATTATGCAGATATGATCGATAGAACGACAATTACTATACTTATTACTCTTACTATTATCAATCTAACTCATATTATTAGCCATATTATGCTTATATTATCGATAGAACGACAATTACTCTACTTGTTACTCTTATTATTATCAATCTAACTCATATTATTAGCCATATTATGCTTATATGATCGATAGAACGACAATTACTATACTTATTACGCTTATTATTATCAATCTAACTCATATTATTAGCCATATTATGCTTATACGATCGATAGAACGACAATTACTATACTTATTACGCTTATTATTATCAATCTAACTCATATTATTAGCCATATTATGCTTATACGATCGATAGAACGACAATTACTATACTTATTACTCTTATTATTATCAATCTAACTCATATTATTAACCATATTATGCAGATATGATCGATAGAACGACAATTACTATACATATTACTCTTACTGTTATCAATCTAACTCATATTATTAGCCATATTATGCTTATATTATCGATAGAACGACAATTGCTATACTTGTTACTCTTACTGTTATCAATCTAACTCATATTATTAGCCACATTATGCTTATATGATCGATAGAACGACAATTACTATACTTATTACTCTTACTATTATCAATCTAACTCATATTATTAGCCATATTATGCTTATATGATCGATAGAACGACAATTACTATACTTATTACTCTTATTATTATCAATCTAACTCATATTATTGGCCATATTATGTGGATATGATCGATAGGACGACAATTACTATACTCATTACTCTTATTATTATCAAACTAACTCATATTATTAACCATATTATGCAGATATGATCGATAGAGCGACAATTACTATACTTATTGCTCTTACTATTATCAATCTAACTCATATTATTAGCCATATTATGCTTATATTATCGATAGAGCGACAATTACTATACTTGTTACTCTTATTATTATCAGTCTAACTCATATTATTAGCCATATTATGCTTATATGATCGATAGAACGACAATTTCTATACTTATTACTCTTATTATTATCAATCTAACTCATATTATTGGCCATATTATGCAGATATGATCGATAGAACGACAATTACTATACTTATTGCTCTTACTATTATCAATCTAACTCATATTATTAGCCATATTATGCTTATATTATCGATAGAGCGACAATTACTACACTTGTTACTCTTATTATTATCAATCTAACTCATATTATTTCCATATTATGCACATATGATCGATAGAACGACAATTACTATACTTATTACTCTTACTATTATCAATCTAACTCATATTATTAGCCATATTATGCTTATATTATCGATAGAACGACAATTACTATACCTGTTACTCTTATTATTATCAATCTAACTCATATTATTAGCCATATTATGCTTATATGATCGATAGTACGACAATTGCTATACTTATTACTCTTATTATTATCAATCTAACTCATATTATTTCCATATTATGCAGATATGATCGATAGAACGACAATTACTATACTTATTACTCTTACTATTATCAATCTAACTCATATTATTAGCCATATTATGCTTATATTATCGATAGAACGACAATTACTCTACTTGTTACTCTTATTATTATCAATCTAACTCATATTATTAGCCATATTATGCTTATATGATCGATAGAACGACAATTACTATACTTATTACGCTTATTATTATCAATCTAACTCATATTATTAGCCATATTATGCTTATACGATCGATAGAACGACAATTACTATACTTATTACTCTTATTATTATCAATCTGACTCATATTATTAACCATATTATGCAGATATGATCGATAGAACGACAATTACTATACATATTACTCCTACTATTATCAATCTAACTCATATTATTAGCCATATTATGCTTATATTATCGATAGAACGACAATTGCTATACTTGTTACTCTTACTGTTATCAATCTAACTCATATTATTAGCCACATTATGCTTATATGATCGATAGAACGACAATTACTATACTTATTACTCTTACTATTATCAATCTAACTCATATTATTAGCCATATTATGCTTATATTATCGATAGAACGACAATTGCTATACTCGTTACTCTTACTGTTATCAATCTAACTCATATTATTAGCCACATTATGCTTATATGATCGATAGAACGACAATTACTATACTTATTACTCTTACTATTATCAATCTAACTCATATTATTAGCCATATTATGCTTATATTATCGATAGAACGACAATTGCTATACTTGTTACTCTTACTGTTATCAATCTAACTCATATTATTAGCCACATTATGCTTATATGATCGATAGAACGACAATTACTATACTTATTACTCTTACTATTATCAATCTAACTCATATTATTAGCCATATTATGCTTATATTATCGATAGAACGACAATTGCTATACTTGTTACTCTTACTGTTATCAATCTAACTCATATTATTAGCCACATTATGCTTATATGATCGATTGAACGACAATTACTATACTTATTACTCTTACTATTATCAATCTAACTCATATTATTAGCCATATTATGCTTATATTATCGATAGAACGACAATTGCTATACTTGTTACTCTTACTGTTATCAATCTAACTCATATTATTAGCCACATTATGCTTATATGATCGATTGAACGACAATTACTATACTTATTACTCTTACTATTATCAATCTAACTCATATTATTAGCCATATTATGCTTATATTATCGATAGAACGACAATTACTCTACTTGTTACTCTTATTATTATCAATCTAACTCATATTATTAGCCATATTATGCTTATATGATCGATAGAACGACAATTATTATACTTATTACGCTTATTATTATCAATCTAACTCATATTATTAGCCATATTATGCTTATATGATCGATAGAACGACAATTACTATACTTATTACTCTTATTATTATCAATCTAACTCATATTATTAACCATATTATGCAGATATGATCGATTGAACGACAATTACTATACTTATTACTCTTACTATTATCAATCTAACTCATATTATTAGCCATATTATGCTTATATGATCGATAGTACGACAATTACTATACTTATTACTCTTATTATTATCAATCTAACTCATATTATTTCCATATTATGCAGATATGATCGATAGAACGACAATTACTATACTTATTACTCTTACTATTATCAATCTAACTCATATTATTAGCCATATTATGCTTATATTATCGATAGAACGACAACTACTATACTTGTTACTCTTATTATTATCAATCTAACTCATATTATTAGCCATATTATGCTTATATGATCGATAGAACGACAATTACTATACTTATTACTCTTGTTATTATCAATCTAACTCATATTATTAGCCATATTATGCTTATACGATCGATAGAACGACAATTACTATACTTATTACTCTTATTATTATCAATCTAACTCATATTATTAACCATATTATGCAGATATGGTCGATAGAACGACAATTACTATACATATTACTCTTGCTATTATCAATCTAACTCATATTATTAGCCATATTATGCTTATATTATCGATAGAACGACAATTGCTATACTTGTTACTCTTACTGTTATCAATCTAACTCATATTATTAGCCACATTATGCTTATATGATCGATAGAACGACAATTACTATACTTATTACTCTTACTATTATCAATCTAACTCATATTATTAGCCATATTATGCTTATATTATCGATAGAACGACAATTGCTATACTTGTTACTCTTACTGTTATCAATCTAACTCATATTATTAGCCACATTATGCTTATATGATCGATTGAACGACAATTACTATACTTATTACTCTTACTATTATCAATCTGACTCATATTATTAGCCATATTATGCTTATATGATCGATAGAACGACAATTACTATACTTATTACTCTTATTATTATCAATCTAACTCATATTATTGGCCATATTATGCTTATATTATCGAAAGAAGGACAATTACTATACTTGTTACGCTTATTATTATCAATTTAACTCGTATTATTAGCCATATTATGCTTATATTATTGATAGAAGGACAATTACTATAGTTGTTACTCATTATTATCAATCTAACTCATATTATTAGCCATATTATGCTTATATTATCGATAGAACGACAATTACTATACCTGTTACTCTTATTATTATCAATCTAACTCATATTATTAGCCATATTATGCTTATATGATCGATAGTACGACAATTGCTATACTTATTACTCTTATTATTATCAATCTAACTCATATTATTTCCATATTATGCAGATATGATCGATAGAACGACAATTACTATACTTATTACTCTTACTATTATCAATCTAACTCATATTATTAGCCATATTATGCTTATATTATCGATAGAACGACAATTACTCTACTTGTTACTCTTATTATTATCAATCTAACTCATATTATTAGCCATATTATGCTTATATGATCGATAGAACGACAATTACTATACTTATTACGCTTATTATTATCAATCTAACTCATATTATTAGCCATATTATGCTTATACGATCGATAGAACGACAATTACTATACTTATTACTCTTATTATTATCAATCTAACTCATATTATTAACCATATTATGCAGATATGATCGATAGAACGACAATTACTATACATATTACTCTTACTATTATCAATCTAACTCATATTATTAGCCATATTATGCTTATATTATCGATAGAACGACAATTGCTATACTTGTTTCTCTTACTGTTATCAATCTAACTCATATTATTAGCCACATTATGCTTATATGATCGATAGAACGACAATTACTATACTTATTACTCTTACTATTATCAATCTAACTCATATTATTAGCCATATTATGCTTATATTATCGATAGAACGACAATTGCTATACTTGTTACTCTTACTGTTATCAATCTAACTCATATTATTAGCCACATTATGCTTATATGATCGATTGAACGACAATTACTATACTTATTACTCTTACTATTATCAATCTAACTCATATTATTAGCCATATTATGCTTATATGATCGATAGTACGACAATTACTATACTTATTACTCTTATTATCAATCTAACTCATATTATTTCCATATTATGCAGATATGATCGATAGAACGACAATTACTATACTTATTACTCTTACTATTATCAATCTAACTCATATTATTAGCCATATTATGCTTATATTATCGATAGAACGACAACTACTATACTTGTTACTCTTATTATTATCAATCTAACTCATATTATTAGCCATATTATGCTTATATGATCGATAGAACGACAATTACTATACTTATTACTCTTGTTATTATCAATCTAACTCATATTATTAGCCATATTATGCTTATACGATCGATAGAACGACAATTACTATACTTATTACTCTTATTATTATCAATCTAACTCATATTATTAACCATATTATGCAGATATGATCGATAGAACGACAATTACTATACATATTACTCTTACTATTATCAATCTAACTCATATTATTAGCCATATTATGCTTATATTATCGATAGGACGACAATTGCTATACTTGTTACTCTTACTGTTATCAATCTAACTCATATTATTAGCCACATTATGCTTATATGATCGATAGAACGACAATTACTATACTTATTACTCTTACTATTATCAATCTAACTCATATTATTAGCCATATTATGCTTATATTATCGATAGAACGACAATTGCTATACTTGTTACTCTTACTGTTATCAATCTAACTCATATTATTAGCCACATTATGCTTATATGATCGATTGAACGACAATTACTATACTTATTACTCTTACTATTATCAATCTAACTCATATTATTAGCCATATTATGCTTATATGATCGATAGTACGACAATTACTATACTTATTACTCTTATTATTATCAATCTAACTCATATTATTTCCATATTATGCAGATATGATCGATAGAACGACAATTACTATACTTATTACTCTTACTATTATCAATCTAACTCATATTATTAGCCATATTATGCTTATATTATCGATAGAACGACAATTACTATACTTGTTACTCTTATTATTATCAATCTAACTCATATTATTAGCCATATTATGCTTATATGATCGATAGAACGACAATTACTATACTTATTACTCTTATTATTATCAATCTAACTCATATTATTAGCCATATTATGCTTATACGATCGATAGCACGACAATTACTATACTTATTACTCTTATTATTATCAATCTAACTCATATTATTAACCATATTATGCAGATATGATCGATAGAACGACAATTACTATACATATTACTCTTACTATTATCAATCTAACTCATATTATTAGCCATATTATGCTTATATTATCGATAGAACGACAATTACTATACTTATTACTCTTACTATTATCAATCTAACTCATATTATTAGCCATATTATGCTTATATGATCGATAGAACGACAATTACTATACTTATTACTCTTACTATTATCAATCTAACTCACATTATTAGCCATATTGTGCTTATATTATCGATAGAACGACAATTACTATACTGGTTACTCTTATTATTATCAATCTAACTCATATTATTAGCCATATTATGCTTATATGATCGATAGAGGGACAATTACTATACTTCTTACTCTTATTATTATCAATCTAACTCATATTATTAGCCATATTATGCTTATATGATCGATAGAACGACAATTACTATACTTATTACTCTTATTATTATCAATCTAACTCATATTATTGGCCATATTATGTGGATATGATCGATAGGACGACAATTACTATACTCATTACTCTTATTATTATAAAACTAACTCATATTATTAACCATATTATGCAGATATGATCGATAGAGCGACAATTACTATACTTATTGCTCTTACTATTATCAATCTAACTCATATTATTAGCCATATTATGCTTATATTATCGATAGAGCGACAATTACTATACTTGTTACTCTTATTATTATCAATCTAACTCATATTATTAGCCATATTATGCTTATATGATCGATAGAGCGACAATTTCTATACTTATTACTCTTATTATTATCAATCTAACTCATATTATTGGCCATATTATGTGGATATGATCGATAGGACGACAATAACTATACTCATTACTCTTATTATTATCAAACTAACTCATATTATTAGCCATATTACGCTTATATTATCGATAGAACGACAATTACTATACCTGTTACTCTTATTATTATCAATCTAACTCATATTATTAGCCATATTATGCTTATATGATCGATAGAGCGACAATTTCTATACTTATTACTCTTATTATTATCAATCTAACTCATATCATTAGCCATATTATGCTTATATGATCGATAGAACGACAATTACTATACCTATTACTCTTATTATTATCAATCTAACTCATATTATTAGCCATATTATGCTTATATTATCGATAGAACGACAATTACTATACCTGTTACTCTTATTATTATCAATCTAACTCATATTATTAGCCATATTATGCTTATATGATCGATAGAACGACAATTACTATACTTATTACTCTTATTATTATCAATCTAACTCATATTATTGGCCATATTATGTGGATATGATCGATAGGACGACAATTACTATACTCATTACTCTTATTATTATCAAACTAACTCATATTATTAGCCATATTATGCTTATATTATGGATAGAGCGACAATAACTGTACTTGTTACTCCTATTATTATCAATCTAACTCATATTATTAGCCATATTATGCTTATATGATCGATAGAACGACAATTTCTATACTCATTACTCTTATTATTATCAAACTAACTCATATTATTAACCATATTATGCAGATATGATCGATAGATCGACAATTACTATACTTATTACTCTTACTATTATCAATTTAACTCATATTATTAGCCATATTATGCTTATATGATCGATAGAACGACAATTACTATACTTGTTACTCTTATTATTATCAATCTAACTCATATTATTTCCATATTATGCAGATATGATCGATAGAACGACAATTACTATACTTATTACTCTTACTATTATCAATCTAACTCATATTATTAGCCATATTATGCTTATATTATCGATAGAACGACAATTACTATACCTGTTACTCTTATTATTATCAATCTAACTCATATTATTAGCCATATTATGCTTATATGATCGATAGAACGACAATTATTATACTTATTACTCTTATTATTATCAATCTAACTCATATTATTGGCCATATTATGCTTATATTATCGAAAGAAGGACAATTACTATACTTGTTACGCTTATTATTATCAATCTAACTCATATTATTAGCCATATTATGCTTATATTATTGATAGAAGGACAATTACTATAGTTGTTACTCTTATTATTATCAATCTGACTCATATTATTAGCCATATTATGCTTATATGATCGATAGAAAGACAATTACTATACTTGTTACTCTTATTATTATCAATCTAACTCATATTATTGGCCATATTATGTGGATATGATCGATAGGACGACAATTACTATACTTATTACTCTTATTATTATCAATCTAACTCATATTATTAACCATATTATGCAGATATGATCGATAGAACGACAATTACTATACATATTACTCTTACTGTTATCAATCTAACTCATATTATTAGCCATATTATGCTTATATTATCGATAGAACGACAATTGCTATACTTGTTACTCTTACTGTTATCAATCTAACTCATATTATTAGCCACATTATGCTTATATGATCGATTGAACGACAATTACTATACTTATTACTCTTACTATTATCAATCTAACTCATATTATTAGCCATATTATGCTTATATGATCGATAGTACGACAATTACTATACTTATTACTCTTATTATTATCAATCTAACTCATATTATTTCCATATTATGCAGATATGATCGATAGAACGACAATTACTATACTTATTACTCTTACTATTATCAATCTAACTCATATTATTAGCCATATTATGCTTATATTATCGATAGAACGACAACTACTATACTTGTTACTCTTATTATTATCAATCTAACTCATATTATTAGCCATATTATGCTTATATGATCGATAGAACGACAATTACTATACTTATTACTCTTGTTATTATCAATCTAACTCATATTATTAGCCATATTATGCTTATACGATCGATAGAACGACAATTACTATACTTATTACTCTTATTATTATCAATCTAACTCATATTATTAACCATATTATGCAGATATGGTCGATAGAACGACAATTACTATACATATTACTCTTGCTATTATCAATCTAACTCATATTATTAGCCATATTATGCTTATATTATCGATAGAACGACAATTGCTATACTTGTTACTCTTACTGTTATCAATCTAACTCATATTATTAGCCACATTATGCTTATATGATCGATAGAACGACAATTACTATACTTATTACTCTTACTATTATCAATCTAACTCATATTATTAGCCATATTATGCTTATATTATCGATAGAACGACAATTGCTATACTTGTTACTCTTACTGTTATCAATCTAACTCATATTATTAGCCACATTATGCTTATATGATCGATTGAACGACAATTACTATACTTATTACTCTTACTATTATCAATCTGACTCATATTATTAGCCATATTATGCTTATATGATCGATAGAACGACAATTACTATACTTATTACTCTTATTATTATCAATCTAACTCATATTATTGGCCATATTATGCTTATATTATCGAAAGAAGGACAATTACTATACTTGTTACGCTTATTATTATCAATCTAACTCGTATTATTAGCCATATTATGCTTATATTATTGATAGAAGGACAATTACTATAGTTGTTACTCTTATTATTATCAATCTAACTCATATTATTAGCCATATTATGCTTATATTATCGATAGAACGACAATTACTATACCTGTTACTCTTATTATTATCAATCTAACTCATATTATTAGCCATATTATGCTTATATGATCGATAGTACGACAATTGCTATACTTATTACTCTTATTATTATCAATCTAACTCATATTATTTCCATATTATGCAGATATGTTCGATAGAACGACAATTACTATACTTATTACTCTTACTATTATCAATCTAACTCATATTATTAGCCATATTATGCTTATATTATCGATAGAACGACAATTACTCTACTTGTTACTCTTATTATTATCAATCTAACCCATATTATTAGCCATATTATGCTTATATGATCGATAGAACGACAATTACTATACTTATTACTCTTGTTATTATCAATCTAACTCATATTATTAGCCATATTATGCTTATACGATCGATAGAACGACAATTACTATACTTATTACTCTTATTATTATCAATCTAACTCATATTATTAACCATATTATGCAGATATGATCGATAGAACGACAATTACTATACATATTACTCTTACTATTATCAATCTAACTCATATTATTAGCCATATTATGCTTATATTATCGATAGAACGACAATTGCTATACTTGTTACTCTTACTGTTATCAATCTAACTCATATTATTAGCCACATTATGCTTATATGATCGATAGAACGACAATTACTATACTTATTACTCTTACTATTATCAATCTAACTCATATTATTAGCCATATTATGCTTATATTATCGATAGAACGACAATTGCTATACTTGTTACTCTTACTGTTATCAATCTAACTCATATTATTAGCCACATTATGCTTATATGATCGATTGAACGACAATTACTATACTTATTACTCTTACTATTATCAATCTAACTCATATTATTAGCCATATTATGCTTATATGATCGATAGTACGACAATTACTATACTTATTACTCTTATTATTATCAATCTAACTCATATTATTTCCATATTATGCAGATATGATCGATAGAACGACAATTACTATACTTATTACTCTTACTATTATCAATCTAACTCATATTATTAGCCATATTATGCTTATATTATCGATAGAACGACAATTACTATACTTGTTACTCTTATTATTATCAATCTAACTCATATTATTAGCCATATTATGCTTATATGATCGATAGAACGACAATTACTATACTTATTACTCTTATTATTATCAATCTAACTCATATTATTAGCCATATTATGCTTATACGATCGATAGCACGACAATTACTATACTTATTACTCTTATTATTATCAATCTAACTCATATTATTAACCATATTATGCAGATATGATCGATAGAACGACAATTACTATACATATTACTCTTACTATTATCAATCTAACTCATATTATTAGCCATATTATGCTTATATTATCGATAGAACGACAATTACTATACTTATTACTCTTACTATTATCAATCTAACTCATATTATTAGCCATATTATGCTTATATGATCGATAGAACGACAATTACTATACTTATTACTCTTACTATTATCAATCTAACTCACATTATTAGCCATATTGTGCTTATATTATCGATAGAACGACAATTACTATACTGGTTACTCTTATTATTATCAATCTAACTCATATTATTAGCCATATTATGCTTATATGATCGATAGAGGGACAATTACTATACTTCTTACTCTTATTATTATCAATCTAACTCATATTATTAGCCATATTATGCTTATATGATCGATAGAACGACAATTACTATACTTATTACTCTTATTATTATCAATCTAACTCATATTATTGGCCATATTATGTGGATATGATCGATAGGACGACAATTACTATACTCATTACTCTTATTATTATAAAACTAACTCATATTATTAACCATATTATGCAGATATGATCGATAGAGCGACAATTACTATACTTATTGCTCTTACTATTATCAATCTAACTCATATTATTAGCCATATTATGCTTATATTATCGATAGAGCGACAATTACTATACTTGTTACTCTTATTATTATCAATCTAACTCATATTATTAGCCATATTATGCTTATATGATCGATAGAGCGACAATTTCTATACTTATTACTCTTATTATTATCAATCTAACTCATATTATTGGCCATATTATGTGGATATGATCGATAGGACGACAATAACTATACTCATTACTCTTATTATTATCAAACTAACTCATATTATTAGCCATATTACGCTTATATTATCGATAGAACGACAATTACTATACCTGTTACTCTTATTATTATCAATCTAACTCATATTATTAGCCATATTATGCTTATATGATCGATAGAACGACAATTACTATACTTATTACTCTTACTATTATCAATCTAACTCATACTATTAGCCATATTATGCTTATATTATCGATGGAACGACAATTACTATACTTGTTACTCTTATTATTATCAATCTAACTCATATCATTAGCCATATTATGCTTATATGATCGATAGAACGACAATTACTATACCTATTACTCTTATTATTATCAATCTAACTCATATTATTAGCCATATTATGCTTATATTATCGATAGAACGACAATTACTATACCTGTTACTCTTATTATTATCAATCTAACTCATATTATTAGCCATATTATGCTTATATGATCGATAGAACGACAATTACTATACTTATTACTCTTATTATTATCAATCTAACTCATATTATTGGCCATATTATGTGGATATGATCGATAGGACGACAATTACTATACTCATTACTCTTATTATTATCAAACTAACTCATATTATTAGCCATATTATGCTTATATTATCGATAGAGCGACAATAACTGTACTTGTTACTCCTATTATTATCAATCTAACTCATATTATTAGCCATATTATGCTTATATGATCGATAGAACGACAATTTCTATACTCATTACTCTTATTATTATCAAACTAACTCATATTATTAACCATATTATGCAGATATGATCGATAGATCGACAATTACTATACTTATTACTCTTACTATTATCAATTTAACTCATATTATTAGCCATATTATGCTTATATGATCGATAGAACGACAATTACTATACTTGTTACTCTTATTATTATCAATCTAACTCATATTATTTCCATATTATGCAGATATGATCGATAGAACGACAATTACTATACTTATTACTCTTACTATTATCAATCTAACTCATATTATTAGCCATATTATGCTTATATTATCGATAGAACGACAATTACTATACCTGTTACTCTTATTATTATCAATCTAACTCATATTATTAGCCATATTATGCTTATATGATCGATAGAACGACAATTATTATACTTATTACTCTTATTATTATCAATCTAACTCATATTATTGGCCATATTATGCTTATATTATCGAAAGAAGGACAATTACTATACTTGTTACGCTTATTATTATCAATCTAACTCATATTATTAGCCATATTATGCTTATATTATTGATAGAAGGACAATTACTATAGTTGTTACTCTTATTATTATCAATCTGACTCATATTATTAGCCATATTATGCTTATATGATCGATAGAAAGACAATTACTATACTTGTTACTCTTATTATTATCAATCTAACTCATATTATTGGCCATATTATGTGGATATGATCGATAGGACGACAATTACTATACTTATTACTCTTATTATTATCAATCTAACTCATATTATTGGCCATATTATGCTTATATTATCGATAGAACGACAATTACTATACTTATTACTCTTACTATTATCAATCTAACTCATACTATTAGCCATATTATGCTTATATTATCGATGGAACGACAATTACTATACTTGTTACTCTTATTATTATCAATCTAACTCATATCATTAGCCATATTATGCTTATATGATCGATAGAACGACAATTACTATACCTATTACTCTTATTATTATCAATCTAACTCATATTATTGGCCATATTATGCTTATATTATCGAAAGAAGGACAATTACTATACTTGTTACGCTTATTATTATCAATCTAACTCATATTATTAGCCATATTATGCTTATATTATTGATAGAAGGACAATTACTATAGCTGTTACTCTTATTATTATCAATCTAACTCATATTATTAGCCATATTATGCTTATATGATCGATAGAAAGACACTTACTATACTTGTTACTCTTATTGTTATCAATCTAACTCATATTATTAGCCATATTATGCTTATACGATCGATAGAACGACAATTACTATACATATTACTCTTACTGTTATCAATCTAACTCATATTATTAGCCATATTATGCTTATATTATCGATAGAACGACAATTGCTATACTTGTTACTCTTACTGTTATCAATCTAACTCATATTATTAGCCACATTATGCTTATATGATCGATAGAACGACAATTACTATACTTATTACTCTTACTATTATCAATCTAACTCATATTATTAGCCATATTATGCTTATATTATCGATAGAACGACAATTGCTATACTTGTTACTCTTACTGTTATCAATCTAACTCATATTATTAGCCACATTATGCTTATATGATCGATTGAACGACAATTACTATACTTATTACTCTTACTATTATCAATCTAACTCATATTATTAGCCATATTATGCTTATATTATCGATAGAACGACAATTACTCTACTTGTTACTCTTATTATTATCAATCTAACTCATATTATTAGCCATATTATGCTTATATGATCGATAGAACGACAATTACTATACTTATTACGCTTATTATTATCAATCTAACTCATATTATTAGCCATATTATGCTTATACGATCGATAGAACGACAATTACTATACTTATTACTCTTACTATTATCAATCTAACTCATATTATTAGCCATATTATGCTTATATGATCGATAGTACGACAATTACTATACTTATTACTCTTATTATTATCAATCTAACTCATATTATTTCCATATTATGCAGATATGATCGATAGAACGACAATTACTATACTTATTACTCTTACTATTATCAATCTAACTCATATTATTAGCCATATTATGCTTATATTATCGATAGAACGACAATTACTATACTTGTTACTCTTATTATTATCAATCTAACTCATATTATTAGCCATATTATGCTTATATGATCGATAGAACGACAATTACTATACTTATTACTCTTATTATTATCAATCTAACTCATATTATTAGCCATATTATGCTTATACGATCGATAGAACGACAATTACTATACTTATTACTCTTATTATTATCAATCTAACTCATATTATTAACCATATTATGCAGATATGATCGATAGAACGACAATTACTACACATATTACTCTTACTATTATCAATCTAACTCATATTATTAGCCATATTATGCTTATATTATCGATAGAACGACAATTACTATACTTATTACTCTTACTATTATCAATCTAACTCATATTATTAGCCATATTATGCTTATATGATCGATAGAACGACAATTAATATACTTATTACTCTTACTATTATCAATCTAACTCACATTATTAGCCATATTGTGCTTATATTATCGATAGAACGACAATTACTATACTGGTTACTCTTATTATTATCAATCTAACTCATATTATTAGCCATATTATGCTTATATGAGCGATAGAACGACAATTACTATACTTATTACTCTTACTATTATCAATCTAACTCATATTATTAGCCATATTATTGCTTATATGATCGATAGTACGACAATTACTATACTTATTACTCTTATTATTATCAATCTAACTCATATTATTTCCATATTATGCAGATATGATCGATAGAACGACAATTACTATACTTATTACTCTTACTATTATCAATCTAACTCATATTATTAGCCATATTATGCTTATATTATCGATAGAACGACAATTACTATACTTGTTACTCTTATTATTATCAATCTAACTCATATTATTAGCCATATTATGCTTATATGATCGATAGAACGACAATTACTATACTTATTACTCTTATTATTATCAATCTAACTCATATTATTGGCCATATTATGTGGATATGATCGATAGGACGACAATTACTATACTCATTACTCTTATTATTATCAAACTAACTCATATTATTAGCCATATTATGCTTATATTATCGATAGAGCGACAATAACTGTACTTGTTACTCCTATTATTATCAATCTAACTCATATTATTAGCCATATTATGCTTATATGATCGATAGAACGACAATTACTATACTTGTTACTCTTATTATTATCAATCTAACTCATATTATTTCCATATTATGCAGATATGATCGATAGAACGACAATTACTATACTTATTACTCTTACTATTATCAATCTAACTCATATTATTAGCCATATTATGCTTATATTATCGATAGAACGACAATTACTATACCTGTTACTCTTATTATTATCAATCTAACTCATATTATTAGCCATATTATGCTTATATGATCGATAGAACGACAATTATTATACTTATTACTCTTATTATTATCAATCTAACTCATATTATTGGCCATATTATGCTTATATTATCGAAAGAAGGACAATTACTATACTTGTTACGCTTATTATTATCAATCTAACTCATATTATTAGCCATATTATGCTTATATTATTGATAGAAGGACAATTACTATAGTTGTTACTCTTATTATTATCAATCTGACTCATATTATTAGCCATATTATGCTTATATGATCGATAGAAAGACAATTACTATACTTGTTACTCTTATTATTATCAATCTAACTCATATTATTGGCCATATTATGTGGATATGATCGATAGGACGACAATTACTATACTTATTACTCTTATTATTATCAATCTAACTCATATTATTGGCCATATTATGCTTATATTATCGATAGAACGACAATTACTATACTTATTACTCTTACTATTATCAATCTAACTCATACTATTAGCCATATTATGCTTATATTATCGATGGAACGACAATTACTATACTTGTTACTCTTATTATTATCAATCTAACTCATATCATTAGCCATATTATGCTTATATGATCGATAGAACGACAATTACTATACCTATTACTCTTATTATTATCAATCTAACTCATATTATTGGCCATATTATGCTTATATTATCGAAAGAAGGACAATTACTATACTTGTTACGCTTATTATTATCAATCTAACTCATATTATTAGCCATATTATGCTTATATTATTGATAGAAGGACAATTACTATAGCTGTTACTCTTATTATTATCAATCTAACTCATATTATTAGCCATATTATGCTTATGTGATCGATAGAAAGACACTTACTATACTTGTTACTCTTATTGTTATCAATCTAACTCATATTATTAGCCATATTATGCTTATACGATCGATAGAACGACAATTACTATACATATTACTCTTACTGTTATCAATCTAACTCATATTATTAGCCATATTATGCTTATATTATCGATAGAACGACAATTGCTATACTTGTTACTCTTACTGTTATCAATCTAACTCATATTATTAGCCACATTATGCTTATATGATCGATAGAACGACAATTACTATACTTATTACTCTTACTATTATCAATCTAACTCATATTATTAGCCATATTATGCTTATATTATCGATAGAACGACAATTGCTATACTTGTTACTCTTACTGTTATCAATCTAACTCATATTATTAGCCACATTATGCTTATATGATCGATTGAACGACAATTACTATACTTATTACTCTTACTATTATCAATCTAACTCATATTATTAGCCATATTATGCTTATATTATCGATAGAACGACAATTACTCTACTTGTTACTCTTATTATTATCAATCTAACTCATATTATTAGCCATATTATGCTTATATGATCGATAGAACGACAATTACTATACTTATTACGCTTATTATTATCAATCTAACTCATATTATTAGCCATATTATGCTTATACGATCGATAGAACGACAATTACTATACTTATTACTCTTACTATTATCAATCTAACTCATATTATTAGCCATATTATGCTTATATGATCGATAGTACGACAATTACTATACTTATTACTCTTATTATTATCAATCTAACTCATATTATTTCCATATTATGCAGATATGATCGATAGAACGACAATTACTATACTTATTACTCTTACTATTATCAATCTAACTCATATTATTAGCCATATTATGCTTATATTATCGATAGAACGACAATTACTATACTTGTTACTCTTATTATTATCAATCTAACTCATATTATTAGCCATATTATGCTTATATGATCGATAGAACGACAATTACTATACTTATTACTCTTATTATTATCAATCTAACTCATATTATTAGCCATATTATGCTTATACGATCGATAGAACGACAATTACTATACTTATTACTCTTATTATTATCAATCTAACTCATATTATTAACCATATTATGCAGATATGATCGATAGAACGACAATTACTACACATATTACTCTTACTATTATCAATCTAACTCATATTATTAGCCATATTATGCTTATATTATCGATAGAACGACAATTACTATACTTATTACTCTTACTATTATCAATCTAACTCATATTATTAGCCATATTATGCTTATATGATCGATAGAACGACAATTACTATACTTATTACTCTTACTATTATCAATCTAACTCACATTATTAGCCATATTGTGCTTATATTATCGATAGAACGACAATTACTATACTGGTTACTCTTATTATTATCAATCTAACTCATATTATTAGCCATATTATGCTTATATGATCGATAGAGGGACAATTACTATACTTCTTACTCTTATTATTATCAATCTAACTCATATTATTAGCCATATTATGCTTATATTATCGATAGAACGACAATTACTATACCTGTTACTCTTATTATTATCAATCTAACTCATATTATTAGCCATATTATGCTTATATGATCGATAGAACGACAATTACTATACTTATTACTCTTATTATTATCAATCTAACTCATATTATTGGCCATATTATGTGGATATGATCGATAGGACGACAATTACTATACTCATTACTCTTATTATTATCAAACTAACTCATATTATTAGCCATATTATGCTTATATTATCGATAGAGCGACAATAACTGTACTTGTTACTCTTATTATTATCAATCTAACTCATATTATTAGCCATATTATGCTTATATGATCGATAGAACGACAATTTCTATACTCATTACTCTTATTATTATCAAACTAACTCATATTATTAACCATATTATGCAGATATGATCGATAGATCGACAATTACTATACTTATTACTCTTACTATTATCAATTTAACTCATATTATTAGCCATATTATGCTTATATGATCGATAGAACGACAATTACTATACTTGTTACTCTTATTATTATCAATCTAACTCATATTATTTCCATATTATGCAGATATGATCGATAGAACGACAATTACTATACTTATTACTCTTACTATTATCAATCTAACTCATATTATTAGCCATATTATGCTTATATTATCGATAGAACGACAATTACTATACCTGTTACTCTTATTATTATCAATCTAACTCATATTATTAGCCATATTATGCTTATATGATCGATAGAACGACAATTACTATACTTATTACTCTTATTATTATCAATCTAACTCATATTATTGGCCATATTATGCTTATATTATCGAAAGAAGGACAATTACTATACTTGTTACGCTTATTATTATCAATCTAACTCATATTATTAGCCATATTATGCTTATATTATTGATAGAAGGACAATTACTATAGTTGTTACTCTTATTATTATCAATCTGACTCATATTATTAGCCATATTATGCTTATATGATCGATAGAAAGACAATTACTATACATGTTACTTTTATTATTATCAATCTAACTCATATTATTGGCCATATTATGTGGATATGATCGATAGGACGACAATTACTATACTTATTACTCTTATTATTATCAATCTAACTCATATTATTGGCCATATTATGCTTATATTATCGATAGAACGACAATTACTATACTTATTACTCTTACTATTATCAATCTAACTCATACTATTAGCCATATTATGCTTATATTATCGATGGAACGACAATTACTATACTTGTTACTCTTATTATTATCAATCTAACTCATATCATTAGCCATATTATGCTTATATGATCGATAGAACGACAATTACTATACCTATTACTCTTATTATTATCAATCTAACTCATATTATTGGCCATATTATGCTTATATTATCGAAAGAAGGACAATTACTATACTTGTTACGCTTATTATTATCAATCTAACTCATATTATTAGCCATATTATGCTTATATTATTGATAGAAGGACAATTACTATAGCTGTTACTCTTATTATTATCAATCTAACTCATATTATTAGCCATATTATGCTTATATGATCGATAGAAAGACACTTACTATACTTGTTACTCTTATTGTTATCAATCTAACTCATATTATTAGCCATATTATGCTTATACGATCGATAGAACGACAATTACTATACATATTACTCTTACTGTTATCAATCTAACTCATATTATTAGCCATATTATGCTTATATTATCGATAGAACGACAATTGCTATACTTGTTACTCTTACTGTTATCAATCTGACTCATATTATTAGCCACATTATGCTTATATGATCGATAGAACGACAATTACTATACTTATTACTCTTACTATTATCAATCTAACTCATATTATTAGCCATATTATGCTTATATTATCGATAGAACGACAATTGCTATACTTGTTACTCTTACTGTTATCAATCTAACTCATATTATTAGCCACATTATGCTTATATGATCGATTGAACGACAATTACTATACTTATTACTCTTACTATTATCAATCTAACTCATATTATTAGCCATATTATGCTTATATTATCGATAGAACGACAATTACTCTACTTGTTACTCTTATTATTATCAATCTAACTCATATTATTAGCCATATTATGCTTATATGATCGATAGAACGACAATTACTATACTTATTACTCTTACTATTATCAATCTAACTCATATTATTAGCCATATTATGCTTATATTATCGATAGAACGACAATTGCTATACTTGTTACTCTTACTGTTATCAATCTAACTCATATTATTAGCCATATTATGCTTATATTATCGATAGAACGACAATTACTCTACTTGTTTCTCTTATTATTATCAATCTAACTCATATTATTAGCCATATTATGCTTATATGATCGATAGAACGACAATTACTATACTTATTACGCTTATTATTATCAATCTAACTCATATTATTAGCCATATTATGCTTATACGATCGATAGAACGACAATTACTATACTTATTACTCTTATTATTATCAATCTAACTCATATTATTAACCATATTATGCAGATATGATCGATAGAACGACAATTACTATACATATTACTCTTACTGTTATCAATCTAACTCATATTATTAGCCATATTATGCTTATATTATCGATAGAACGACAATTGCTATACTTGTTACTCTTACTGTTATCAATCTAACTCATATTATTAGCCACATTATGCTTATATGATCGATAGAACGACAATTACTATACTTATTACTCTTACTATTATCAATCTAACTCATATTATTAGCCATATTATGCTTATATTATCGATAGAACGACAATTGCTATACTTGTTACTCTTACTGTTATCAATCTAACTCATATTATTAGCCACATTATGCTTATATGATCGATTGAACGACAATTACTATACTTATTACTCTTACTATTATCAATCTAACTCATATTATTAGCCATATTATGCTTATATGATCGATAGTACGACAATTACTATACTTATTACTCTTATTATTATCAATCTAACTCATATTATTTCCATATTATGCAGATATGATCGATAGAACGACAATTACTATACTTATTACTCTTACTATTATCAATCTAACTCATATTATTAGCCATATTATGCTTATATTATCGATAGAACGACAACTACTATACTTGTTACTCTTATTATTAACAATCTAACTCATATTATTAGCCATATTATGCTTATATGATCGATAGAACGACAATTACTATACTTATTACTCTTGTTATTATCAATCTAACTCATATTATTAGCCATATTATGCTTATACGATCGATAGAACGACAATTACTATACATATTACTCTTATTATTATCAATCTAACTCATATTATTAACCATATTATGCAGATATGGTCGATAGAACGACGATTACTATACATATTACTCTTGCTATTATCAATCTAACTCATATTATTAGCCATATTATGCTTATATTATCGATAGAACGACAATTGCTATACTTGTTACTCTTACTGTTATCAATCTAACTCATATTATTAGCCACATTATGCTTATATGATCGATAGAACGACAATTACTATACTTATTACTCTTACTATTATCAATCTAACTCATATTATTAGCCATATTATGCTTATATTATCGATAGAACGACAATTGCTATACTTGTTACTCTTACTGTTATCAATCTAACTCATATTATTAGCCACATTATGCTTATATGATCGATTGAACGACAATTACTATACTTATTACTCTTACTATTATCAATCTAACTCATATTATTAGCCATATTATGCTTATATGATCGATAGATCGACAATTACTATACTTATTACTCTTACTATTATCAATTTAACTCATATTATTAGCCATATTATGCTTATATGATCGATAGAACGACAATTACTATACTTGTTACTCTTATTATTATCAATCTAACTCATATTATTTCCATATTATGCAGATATGATCGATAGAACGACAATTACTATACTTATTACTCTTACTATTATCAATCTAACTCATATTATTAGCCATATTATGCTTATATTATCGATAGAACGACAATTACTATACCTGTTACTCTTATTATTATCAATCTAACTCATATTATTAGCCATATTATGCTTATATGATCGATAGAACGACAATTACTATACTTATTACTCTTATTATTATCAATCTAACTCATATTATTGGCCATATTATGCTTATATTATCGAAAGAAGGACAATTACTATACTTGTTACGCTTATTATTATCAATCTAACTCATATTATTAGCCATATTATGCTTATATTATTGATAGAAGGACAATTACTATAGTTGTTACTCTTATTATTATCAATCTGACTCATATTATTAGCCATATTATGCTTATATGATCGATAGAAAGACAATTACTATACATGTTACTTTTATTATTATCAATCTAACTCATATTATTGGCCATATTATGTGGATATGATCGATAGGACGACAATTACTATACTTATTACTCTTATTATTATCAATCTAACTCATATTATTGGCCATATTATGCTTATATTATCGATAGAACGACAATTGCTATACTTGTTACTCTTACTGTTATCAATCTAACTCATATTATTAGCCACATTATGCTTATATGATCGATAGAACGACAATTACTATACTTATTACTCTTACTATTATCAATCTAACTCATATTATTAGCCATATTATGCTTATATTATCGATAGAACGACAATTGCTATACTTGTTACTCTTACTGTTATCAATCTAACTCATATTATTAGCCACATTATGCTTATATGATCGATTGAACGACAATTACTATACTTATTACTCTTACTATTATCAATCTAACTCATATTATTAGCCATATTATGCTTATATGATCGATAGTACGACAATTACTATACTTATTACTCTTATTATTATCAATCTAACTCATATTATTTCCATATTATGCAGATATGATCGATAGAACGACAATTACTATACTTATTACTCTTACTATTATCAATCTAACTCATATTATTAGCCATATTATGCTTATATTATCGATAGAACGACAACTACTATACTTGTTACTCTTATTATTAACAATCTAACTCATATTATTAGCCATATTATGCTTATATGATCGATAGAACGACAATTACTATACTTATTACTCTTGTTATTATCAATCTAACTCATATTATTAGCCATATTATGCTTATACGATCGATAGAACGACAATTACTATACTTATTACTCTTACTATTATCAATCTAACTCATATTATTAGCCATATTATGCTTATATTATCGATAGAACGACAATTACTCTACTTGTTACTCTTATTATTATCAATCTAACTCATATTATTAGCCATATTATGCTTATATGATCGATAGAACGACAATTACTATACTTATTACTCTTACTATTATCAATCTAACTCATATTATTAGCCATATTATGCTTATATTATCGATAGAACGACAATTGCTATACTTGTTACTCTTACTGTTATCAATCTAACTCATATTATTAGCCATATTATGCTTATATTATCGATAGAACGACAATTACTCTACTTGTTTCTCTTATTATTATCAATCTAACTCATATTATTAGCCATATTATGCTTATATGATCGATAGAACGACAATTACTATACTTATTACGCTTATTATTATCAATCTAACTCATATTATTAGCCATATTATGCTTATACGATCGATAGAACGACAATTACTATACTTATTACTCTTATTATTATCAATCTAACTCATATTATTAACCATATTATGCAGATATGATCGATAGAACGACAATTACTATACATATTACTCTTACTGTTATCAATCTAACTCATATTATTAGCCATATTATGCTTATATTATCGATAGAACGACAATTGCTATACTTGTTACTCTTACTGTTATCAATCTAACTCATATTATTAGCCACATTATGCTTATATGATCGATAGAACGACAATTACTATACTTATTACTCTTACTATTATCAATCTAACTCATATTATTAGCCATATTATGCTTATATTATCGATAGAACGACAATTGCTATACTTGTTACTCTTACTGTTATCAATCTAACTCATATTATTAGCCACATTATGCTTATATGATCGATTGAACGACAATTACTATACTTATTACTCTTACTATTATCAATCTAACTCATATTATTAGCCATATTATGCTTATATGATCGATAGTACGACAATTACTATACTTATTACTCTTATTATTATCAATCTAACTCATATTATTTCCATATTATGCAGATATGATCGATAGAACGACAATTACTATACTTATTACTCTTACTATTATCAATCTAACTCATATTATTAGCCATATTATGCTTATATTATCGATAGAACGACAACTACTATACTTGTTACTCTTATTATTAACAATCTAACTCATATTATTAGCCATATTATGCTTATATGATCGATAGAACGACAATTACTATACTTATTACTCTTGTTATTATCAATCTAACTCATATTATTAGCCATATTATGCTTATACGATCGATAGAACGACAATTACTATACATATTACTCTTATTATTATCAATCTAACTCATATTATTAACCATATTATGCAGATATGGTCGATAGAACGACGATTACTATACATATTACTCTTGCTATTATCAATCTAACTCATATTATTAGCCATATTATGCTTATATTATCGATAGAACGACAATTGCTATACTTGTTACTCTTACTGTTATCAATCTAACTCATATTATTAGCCACATTATGCTTATATGATCGATAGAACGACAATTACTATACTTATTACTCTTACTATTATCAATCTAACTCATATTATTAGCCATATTATGCTTATATTATCGATAGAACGACAATTGCTATACTTGTTACTCTTACTGTTATCAATCTAACTCATATTATTAGCCACATTATGCTTATATGATCGATTGAACGACAATTACTATACTTATTACTCTTACTATTATCAATCTAACTCATATTATTAGCCATATTATGCTTATATGATCGATAGATCGACAATTACTATACTTATTACTCTTACTATTATCAATTTAACTCATATTATTAGCCATATTATGCTTATATGATCGATAGAACGACAATTACTATACTTGTTACTCTTATTATTATCAATCTAACTCATATTATTTCCATATTATGCAGATATGATCGATAGAACGACAATTACTATACTTATTACTCTTACTATTATCAATCTAACTCATATTATTAGCCATATTATGCTTATATTATCGATAGAACGACAATTACTATACCTGTTACTCTTATTATTATCAATCTAACTCATATTATTAGCCATATTATGCTTATATGATCGATAGAACGACAATTACTATACTTATTACTCTTATTATTATCAATCTAACTCATATTATTGGCCATATTATGCTTATATTATCGAAAGAAGGACAATTACTATACTTGTTACGCTTATTATTATCAATCTAACTCATATTATTAGCCATATTATGCTTATATTATTGATAGAAGGACAATTACTATAGTTGTTACTCTTATTATTATCAATCTGACTCATATTATTAGCCATATTATGCTTATATGATCGATAGAAAGACAATTACTATACATGTTACTTTTATTATTATCAATCTAACTCATATTATTGGCCATATTATGTGGATATGATCGATAGGACGACAATTACTATACTTATTACTCTTATTATTATCAATCTAACTCATATTATTGGCCATATTATGCTTATATTATCGATAGAACGACAATTGCTATACTTGTTACTCTTACTGTTATCAATCTAACTCATATTATTAGCCACATTATGCTTATATGATCGATAGAACGACAATTACTATACTTATTACTCTTACTATTATCAATCTAACTCATATTATTAGCCATATTATGCTTATATTATCGATAGAACGACAATTGCTATACTTGTTACTCTTACTGTTATCAATCTAACTCATATTATTAGCCACATTATGCTTATATGATCGATTGAACGACAATTACTATACTTATTACTCTTACTATTATCAATCTAACTCATATTATTAGCCATATTATGCTTATATGATCGATAGTACGACAATTACTATACTTATTACTCTTATTATTATCAATCTAACTCATATTATTTCCATATTATGCAGATATGATCGATAGAACGACAATTACTATACTTATTACTCTTACTATTATCAATCTAACTCATATTATTAGCCATATTATGCTTATATTATCGATAGAACGACAACTACTATACTTGTTACTCTTATTATTAACAATCTAACTCATATTATTAGCCATATTATGCTTATATGATCGATAGAACGACAATTACTATACTTATTACTCTTGTTATTATCAATCTAACTCATATTATTAGCCATATTATGCTTATACGATCGATAGAACGACAATTACTATACATATTACTCTTATTATTATCAATCTAACTCATATTATTAACCATATTATGCAGATATGGTCGATAGAACGACGATTACTATACATATTACTCTTGCTATTATCAATCTAACTCATATTATTAGCCATATTATGCTTATATGATCGATAGAACGACAATTACTATACTTATTACTCTTATTATTATCAATCTAACTCATATTATTGGCCATATTATGCTTATATTATCGAAAGAAGGACAATTACTATACTTGTTACGCTTATTATTATCAATCTAACTCGTATTATTAGCCATATTATGCTTATATTATTGATAGAAGGACAATTACTATAGTTGTTACTCTTATTATTATCAATCTAACTCATATTATTAGCCATATTATGCTTATATTATCGATAGAACGACAATTACTATACCTGTTACTCTTATTATTATCAATCTAACTCATATTATTAGCCATATTATGCTTATATGATCGATAGTACGACAATTGCTATACTTATTACTCTTATTATTATCAATTTAACTCATATTATTTCCACATTATGCTTATATGATCGATTGAACGACAATTACTATACTTATTACTCTTATTATTATCAATCTAACTCATATTATTGGCCATATTATGCTTATATTATCGAAAGAAGGACAATTACTATACTTGTTACGCTTATTATTATCAATCTAACTCGTATTATTAGCCATATTATGCTTATATTATTGATAGAAGGACAATTACTATAGTTGTTACTCTTATTATTATCAATCTAACTCATATTATTAGCCACATTATGCTTATATGATCGATAGAACGACAATTACTATACTTATTACTCTTACTATTATCAATCTAACTCATATTATTAGCCATATTATGCTTATATTATCGATAGAACGACAATTGCTATACTTGTTACTCTTACTGTTATCAATCTAACTCATATTATTAGCCACATTATGCTTATATGATCGATTGAACGACAATTACTATACTTATTACTCTTACTATTATCAATCTAACTCATATTATTAGCCATATTATGCTTATATGATCGATAGTACGACAATTACTATACTTATTACTCTTATTATTATCAATCTAACTCATATTATTTCCATATTATGCAGATATGATCGATAGAACGACAATTACTATACTTATTACTCTTACTATTATCAATCTAACTCATATTATTAGCCATATTATGCTTATATTATCGATAGAACGACAATTACTATACTTGTTACTCTTATTATTATCAATCTAACTCATATTATTAGCCATATTATGCTTATATGATCGATAGAACGACAATTACTATACTTATTACTCTTATTATTATCAATCTAACTCATATTATTAGCCATATTATGCTTATACGATCGATAGCACGACAATTACTATACTTATTACTCTTATTATTATCAATCTAACTCATATTATTAACCATATTATGCAGATATGATCGATAGAACGACAATTACTATACATATTACTCTTACTATTATCAATCTAACTCATATTATTAGCCATATTATGCTTATATTATCGATAGAACGACAATTACTATACTTATTACTCTTACTATTATCAATCTAACTCATATTATTAGCCATATTATGCTTATATGATCGATAGAACGACAATTACTATACTTATTACTCTTACTATTATCAATCTAACTCACATTATTAGCCATATTGTGCTTATATTATCGATAGAACGACAATTACTATACTGGTTACTCTTATTATTATCAATCTAACTCATATTATTAGCCATATTATGCTTATATGATCGATAGAGGGACAATTACTATACTTCTTACTCTTATTATTATCAATCTAACTCATATTATTAGCCATATTATGCTTATATGATCGATAGAACGACAATTACTATACTTATTACTCTTATTATTATCAATCTAACTCATATTATTGGCCATATTATGTGGATATGATCGATAGGACGACAATTACTATACTCATTACTCTTATTATTATAAAACTAACTCATATTATTAACCATATTATGCAGATATGATCGATAGAGCGACAATTACTATACTTATTGCTCTTACTATTATCAATCTAACTCATATTATTAGCCATATTATGCTTATATTATCGATAGAGCGACAATTACTATACTTGTTACTCTTATTATTATCAATCTAACTCATATTATTAGCCATATTATGCTTATATGATCGATAGAGCGACAATTTCTATACTTATTACTCTTATTATTATCAATCTAACTCATATTATTGGCCATATTATGTGGATATGATCGATAGGACGACAATAACTATACTCATTACTCTTATTATTATCAAACTAACTCATATTATTAGCCATATTACGCTTATATTATCGATAGAACGACAATTACTATACCTGTTACTCTTATTATTATCAATCTAACTCATATTATTAGCCATATTATGCTTATATGATCGATAGAACGACAATTACTATACTTATTACTCTTACTATTATCAATCTAACTCATACTATTAGCCATATTATGCTTATATTATCGATGGAACGACAATTACTATACTTGTTACTCTTATTATTATCAATCTAACTCATATCATTAGCCATATTATGCTTATATGATCGATAGAACGACAATTACTATACCTATTACTCTTATTATTATCAATCTAACTCATATTATTAGCCATATTATGCTTATATTATCGATAGAACGACAATTACTATACCTGTTACTCTTATTATTATCAATCTAACTCATATTATTAGCCATATTATGCTTATATGATCGATAGAACGACAATTACTATACTTATTACTCTTATTATTATCAATCTAACTCATATTATTGGCCATATTATGTGGATATGATCGATAGGACGACAATTACTATACTCATTACTCTTATTATTATCAAACTAACTCATATTATTAGCCATATTATGCTTATATTATCGATAGAGCGACAATAACTGTACTTGTTACTCCTATTATTATCAATCTAACTCATATTATTAGCCATATTATGCTTATATGATCGATAGAACGACAATTTCTATACTCATTACTCTTATTATTATCAAACTAACTCATATTATTAACCATATTATGCAGATATGATCGATAGATCGACAATTACTATACTTATTACTCTTACTATTATCAATTTAACTCATATTATTAGCCATATTATGCTTATATGATCGATAGAACGACAATTACTATACTTGTTACTCTTATTATTATCAATCTAACTCATATTATTTCCATATTATGCAGATATGATCGATAGAACGACAATTACTATACTTATTACTCTTACTATTATCAATCTAACTCATATTATTAGCCATATTATGCTTATATTATCGATAGAACGACAATTACTATACCTGTTACTCTTATTATTATCAATCTAACTCATATTATTAGCCATATTATGCTTATATGATCGATAGAACGACAATTATTATACTTATTACTCTTATTATTATCAATCTAACTCATATTATTGGCCATATTATGCTTATATTATCGAAAGAAGGACAATTACTATACTTGTTACGCTTATTATTATCAATCTAACTCATATTATTAGCCATATTATGCTTATATTATTGATAGAAGGACAATTACTATAGTTGTTACTCTTATTATTATCAATCTGACTCATATTATTAGCCATATTATGCTTATATGATCGATAGAAAGACAATTACTATACTTGTTACTCTTATTATTATCAATCTAACTCATATTATTGGCCATATTATGTGGATATGATCGATAGGACGACAATTACTATACTTATTACTCTTATTATTATCAATCTAACTCATATTATTGGCCATATTATGCTTATATTATCGATAGAACGACAATTACTATACTTATTACTCTTACTATTATCAATCTAACTCATACTATTAGCCATATTATGCTTATATTATCGATGGAACGACAATTACTATACTTGTTACTCTTATTATTATCAATCTAACTCATATCATTAGCCATATTATGCTTATATGATCGATAGAACGACAATTACTATACCTATTACTCTTATTATTATCAATCTAACTCATATTATTGGCCATATTATGCTTATATTATCGAAAGAAGGACAATTACTATACTTGTTACGCTTATTATTATCAATCTAACTCATATTATTAGCCATATTATGCTTATATTATTGATAGAAGGACAATTACTATAGCTGTTACTCTTATTATTATCAATCTAACTCATATTATTAGCCATATTATGCTTATATGATCGATAGAAAGACACTTACTATACTTGTTACTCTTATTGTTATCAATCTAACTCATATTATTAGCCATATTATGCTTATACGATCGATAGAACGACAATTACTATACATATTACTCTTACTGTTATCAATCTAACTCATATTATTAGCCATATTATGCTTATATTATCGATAGAACGACAATTGCTATACTTGTTACTCTTACTGTTATCAATCTAACTCATATTATTAGCCACATTATGCTTATATGATCGATAGAACGACAATTACTATACTTATTACTCTTACTATTATCAATCTAACTCATATTATTAGCCATATTATGCTTATATTATCGATAGAACGACAATTGCTATACTTGTTACTCTTACTGTTATCAATCTAACTCATATTATTAGCCACATTATGCTTATATGATCGATTGAACGACAATTACTATACTTATTACTCTTACTATTATCAATCTAACTCATATTATTAGCCATATTATGCTTATATTATCGATAGAACGACAATTACTCTACTTGTTACTCTTATTATTATCAATCTAACTCATATTATTAGCCATATTATGCTTATATGATCGATAGAACGACAATTACTATACTTATTACGCTTATTATTATCAATCTAACTCATATTATTAGCCATATTATGCTTATACGATCGATAGAACGACAATTACTATACTTATTACTCTTACTATTTCAATCTAACTCATATTATTAGCCATATTATGCTTATATGATCGATAGTACGACAATTACTATACTTATTACTCTTATTATTATCAATCTAACTCATATTATTTCCATATTATGCAGATATGATCGATAGAACGACAATTACTATACTTATTACTCTTACTATTATCAATCTAACTCATATTATTAGCCATATTATGCTTATATTATCGATAGAACGACAATTACTATACTTGTTACTCTTATTATTATCAATCTAACTCATATTATTAGCCATATTATGCTTATATGATCGATAGAACGACAATTACTATACTTATTACTCTTATTATTATCAATCTAACTCATATTATTAGCCATATTATGCTTATACGATCGATAGAACGACAATTACTATACTTATTACTCTTATTATTATCAATCTAACTCATATTATTAACCATATTATGCAGATATGATCGATAGAACGACAATTACTACACATATTACTCTTACTATTATCAATCTAACTCATATTATTAGCCATATTATGCTTATATTATCGATAGAACGACAATTACTATACTTATTACTCTTACTATTATCAATCTAACTCATATTATTAGCCATATTATGCTTATATGATCGATAGAACGACAATTAATATACTTATTACTCTTACTATTATCAATCTAACTCACATTATTAGCCATATTGTGCTTATATTATCGATAGAACGACAATTACTATACTGGTTACTCTTATTATTATCAATCTAACTCATATTATTAGCCATATTATGCTTATATGATCGATAGAACGACAATTACTATACTTATTACTCTTACTATTATCAATCTAACTCATATTATTAGCCATATTATTGCTTATATGATCGATAGTACGACAATTACTATACTTATTACTCTTATTATTATCAATCTAACTCATATTATTTCCATATTATGCAGATATGATCGATAGAACGACAATTACTATACTTATTACTCTTACTATTATCAATCTAACTCATATTATTAGCCATATTATGCTTATATTATCGATAGAACGACAATTACTATACTTGTTACTCTTATTATTATCAATCTAACTCATATTATTAGCCATATTATGCTTATATGATCGATAGAACGACAATTACTATACTTATTACTCTTATTATTATCAATCTAACTCATATTATTGGCCATATTATGTGGATATGATCGATAGGACGACAATTACTATACTCATTACTCTTATTATTATCAAACTAACTCATATTATTAGCCATATTATGCTTATATTATCGATAGAGCGACAATAACTGTACTTGTTACTCTATTATTATCAATCTAACTCATATTATTAGCCATATTATGCTTATATGATCGATAGAACGACAATTACTATACTTGTTACTCTTATTATTATCAATCTAACTCATATTATTTCCATATTATGCAGATATGATCGATAGAACGACAATTACTATACTTATTACTCTTACTATTATCAATCTAACTCATATTATTAGCCATATTATGCTTATATTATCGATAGAACGACAATTACTATACCTGTTACTCTTATTATTATCAATCTAACTCATATTATTAGCCATATTATGCTTATATGATCGATAGAACGACAATTATTATACTTATTACTCTTATTATTATCAATCTAACTCATATTATTGGCCATATTATGCTTATATTATCGAAAGAAGGACAATTACTATACTTGTTACGCTTATTATTATCAATCTAACTCATATTATTAGCCATATTATGCTTATATTATTGATAGAAGGACAATTACTATAGTTGTTACTCTTATTATTATCAATCTGACTCATATTATTAGCCATATTATGCTTATATGATCGATAGAAAGACAATTACTATACTTGTTACTCTTATTATTATCAATCTAACTCATATTATTGGCCATATTATGTGGATATGATCGATAGGACGACAATTACTATACTTATTACTCTTATTATTATCAATCTAACTCATATTATTGGCCATATTATGCTTATATTATCGATAGAACGACAATTACTATACTTATTACTCTTACTATTATCAATCTAACTCATACTATTAGCCATATTATGCTTATATTATCGATGGAACGACAATTACTATACTTGTTACTCTTATTATTATCAATCTAACTCATATCATTAGCCATATTATGCTTATATGATCGATAGAACGACAATTACTATACCTATTACTCTTATTATTATCAATCTAACTCATATTATTGGCCATATTATGCTTATATTATCGAAAGAAGGACAATTACTATGCTTGTTACGCTTATTATTATCAATCTAACTCATATTATTAGCCATATTATGCTTATATTATTGATAGAAGGACAATTACTATAGCTGTTACTCTTATTATTATCAATCTAACTCATATTATTAGCCATATTATGCTTATGTGATCGATAGAAAGACACTTACTATACTTGTTACTCTTATTGTTATCAATCTAACTCATATTATTAGCCATATTATGCTTATACGATCGATAGAACGACAATTACTATACATATTACTCTTACTGTTATCAATCTAACTCATATTATTAGCCATATTATGCTTATATTATCGATAGAACGACAATTGCTATACTTGTTACTCTTACTGTTATCAATCTAACTCATATTATTAGCCACATTATGCTTATATGATCGATAGAACGACAATTACTATACTTATTACTCTTACTATTATCAATCTAACTCATATTATTAGCCATATTATGCTTATACGATCGATAGAACGACAATTACTATACATATTACTCTTATTATTATCAATCTAACTCATATTATTAACCATATTATGCAGATATGGTCGATAGAACGACGATTACTATACATATTACTCTTGCTATTATCAATCTAACTCATATTATTAGCCATATTATGCTTATATTATCGATAGAACGACAATTGCTATACTTGTTACTCTTACTGTTATCAATCTAACTCATATTATTAGCCATATTATGCTTATATGATCGATAGAACGACAATTACTATACTTATTACGCTTATTATTATCAATCTAACTCATATTATTAGCCATATTATGCTTATACGATCGATAGAACGACAATTACTATACTTATTACTCTTACTATTATCAATCTAACTCATATTATTAGCCATATTATGCTTATATGATCGATAGTACGACAATTACTATACTTATTACTCTTATTATTATCAATCTAACTCATATTATTTCCATATTATGCAGATATGATCGATAGAACGACAATTACTATACTTATTACTCTTACTATTATCAATCTAACTCATATTATTAGCCATATTATGCTTATATTATCGATAGAACGACAATTACTATACTTGTTACTCTTATTATTATCAATCTAACTCATATTATTAGCCATATTATGCTTATATGATCGATAGAACGACAATTACTATACTTATTACTCTTATTATTATCAATCTAACTCATATTATTAGCCATATTATGCTTATACGATCGATAGAACGACAATTACTATACTTATTACTCTTATTATTATCAATCTAACTCATATTATTAACCATATTATGCAGATATGATCGATAGAACGACAATTACTACACATATTACTCTTACTATTATCAATCTAACTCATATTATTAGCCATATTATGCTTATATTATCGATAGAACGACAATTACTATACTTATTACTCTTACTATTATCAATCTAACTCATATTATTAGCCATATTATGCTTATATGATCGATAGAACGACAATTACTATACTTATTACTCTTACTATTATCAATCTAACTCACATTATTAGCCATATTGTGCTTATATTATCGATAGAACGACAATTACTATACTGGTTACTCTTATTATTATCAATCTAACTCATATTATTAGCCATATTATGCTTATATGATCGATAGAGGGACAATTACTATACTTCTTACTCTTATTATTATCAATCTAACTCATATTATTAGCCATATTATGCTTATATTATCGATAGAACGACAATTACTATACCTGTTACTCTTATTATTATCAATCTAACTCATATTATTAGCCATATTATGCTTATATGATCGATAGAACGACAATTACTATACTTATTACTCTTATTATTATCAATCTAACTCATATTATTGGCCATATTATGTGGATATGATCGATAGGACGACAATTACTATACTCATTACTCTTATTATTATCAAACTAACTCATATTATTAGCCATATTATGCTTATATTATCGATAGAGCGACAATAACTGTACTTGTTACTCTTATTATTATCAATCTAACTCATATTATTAGCCATATTATGCTTATATGATCGATAGAACGACAATTTCTATACTCATTACTCTTATTATTATCAAACTAACTCATATTATTAACCATATTATGCAGATATGATCGATAGATCGACAATTACTATACTTATTACTCTTACTATTATCAATTTAACTCATATTATTAGCCATATTATGCTTATATGATCGATAGAACGACAATTACTATACTTGTTACTCTTATTATTATCAATCTAACTCATATTATTTCCATATTATGCAGATATGATCGATAGAACGACAATTACTATACTTATTACTCTTACTATTATCAATCTAACTCATATTATTAGCCATATTATGCTTATATTATCGATAGAACGACAATTACTATACCTGTTACTCTTATTATTATCAATCTAACTCATATTATTAGCCATATTATGCTTATATGATCGATAGAACGACAATTACTATACTTATTACTCTTATTATTATCAATCTAACTCATATTATTGGCCATATTATGCTTATATTATCGAAAGAAGGACAATTACTATACTTGTTACGCTTATTATTATCAATCTAACTCATATTATTAGCCATATTATGCTTATATTATTGATAGAAGGACAATTACTATAGTTGTTACTCTTATTATTATCAATCTGACTCATATTATTAGCCATATTATGCTTATATGATCGATAGAAAGACAATTACTATACATGTTACTTTTATTATTATCAATCTAACTCATATTATTGGCCATATTATGTGGATATGATCGATAGGACGACAATTACTATACTTATTACTCTTATTATTATCAATCTAACTCATATTATTGGCCATATTATGCTTATATTATCGATAGAACGACAATTACTATACTTATTACTCTTACTATTATCAATCTAACTCATACTATTAGCCATATTATGCTTATATTATCGATGGAACGACAATTACTATACTTGTTACTCTTATTATTATCAATCTAACTCATATCATTAGCCATATTATGCTTATATGATCGATAGAACGACAATTACTATACCTATTACTCTTATTATTATCAATCTAACTCATATTATTGGCCATATTATGCTTATATTATCGAAAGAAGGACAATTACTATACTTGTTACGCTTATTATTATCAATCTAACTCATATTATTAGCCATATTATGCTTATATTATTGATAGAAGGACAATTACTATAGCTGTTACTCTTATTATTATCAATCTAACTCATATTATTAGCCATATTATGCTTATATGATCGATAGAAAGACACTTACTATACTTGTTACTCTTATTGTTATCAATCTAACTCATATTATTAGCCATATTATGCTTATACGATCGATAGAACGACAATTACTATACATATTACTCTTACTGTTATCAATCTAACTCATATTATTAGCCATATTATGCTTATATTATCGATAGAACGACAAGTGCTATACTTGTTACTCTTACTGTTATCAATCTGACTCATATTATTAGCCACATTATGCTTATATGATCGATAGAACGACAATTACTATACTTATTACTCTTACTATTATCAATCTAACTCATATTATTAGCCATATTATGCTTATATTATCGATAGAACGACAATTGCTATACTTGTTACTCTTACTGTTATCAATCTAACTCATATTATTAGCCACATTATGCTTATATGATCGATTGAACGACAATTACTATACTTATTACTCTTACTATTATCAATCTAACTCATATTATTAGCCATATTATGCTTATATTATCGATAGAACGACAATTACTCTACTTGTTACTCTTATTATTATCAATCTAACTCATATTATTAGCCATATTATGCTTATATGATCGATAGAACGACAATTACTTTACTTATTACTCTTACTATTATCAATCTAACTCATATTATTAGCCATATTATGCTTATATTATCGATAGAACGACAATTGCTATACTTGTTACTCTTACTGTTATCAATCTAACTCATATTATTAGCCATATTATGCTTATATTATCGATAGAACGACAATTACTCTACTTGTTTCTCTTATTATTATCAATCTAACTCATATTATTAGCCATATTATGCTTATATGATCGATAGAACGACAATTACTATACTTATTACGCTTATTATTATCAATCTAACTCATATTATTAGCCATATTATGCTTATACGATCGATAGAACGACAATTACTATACTTATTACTCTTATTATTATCAATCTAACTCATATTATTAACCATATTATGCAGATATGATCGATAGAACGACAATTACTATACATATTACTCTTACTGTTACCAATCTAACTCATATTATTAGCCATATTATGCTTATATTATCGATAGAACGACAATTGCTATACTTGTTACTCTTACTGTTATCAATCTAACTCATATTATTAGCCACATTATGCTTATATGATCGATAGAACGACAATTACTATACTTATTACTCTTACTATTATCAATCTAACTCATATTATTAGCCATATTATGCTTATATTATCGATAGAACGACAATTGCTATACTTTTTACTCTTACTGTTATCAATCTAACTCATATTATTAGCCACATTATGCTTATATGATCGATTGAACGACAATTACTATACTTATTACTCTTACTATTATCAATCTAACTCATATTATTAGCCATATTATGCTTATATGATCGATAGTACGACAATTACTATACTTATTACTCTTATTATTATCAATCTAACTCATATTATTTCCATATTATGCAGATATGATCGATAGAACGACAATTACTATACTTATTACTCTTACTATTATCAATCTAACTCATATTATTAGCCATATTATGCTTATATTATCGATAGAACGACAACTACTATACTTGTTACTCTTATTATTAACAATCTAACTCATATTATTAGCCATATTATGCTTATATGATCGATAGAACGACAATTACTATACTTATTACTCTTGTTATTATCAATCTAACTCATATTATTAGCCATATTATGCTTATACGATCGATAGAACGACAATTACTATACATATTACTCTTATTATTATCAATCTAACTCATATTATTAACCATATTATGCAGATATGGTCGATAGAACGACGATTACTATACATATTACTCTTGCTATTATCAATCTAACTCATATTATTAGCCATATTATGCTTATATTATCGATAGAACGACAATTGCTATACTTGTTACTCTTACTGTTATCAATCTAACTCATATTATTAGCCACATTATGCTTATATGATCGATAGAACGACAATTACTATACTTATTACTCTTACTATTATCAATCTAACTCATATTATTAGCCATATTATGCTTATATTATCGATAGAACGACAATTGCTATACTTGTTACTCTTACTGTTATCAATCTAACTCATATTATTAGCCACATTATGCTTATATGATCGATTGAACGACAATTACTATACTTATTACTCTTACTATTATCAATCTAACTCATATTATTAGCCATATTATGCTTATATGATCGATAGATCGACAATTACTATACTTATTACTCTTACTATTATCAATTTAACTCATATTATTAGCCATATTATGCTTATATGATCGATAGAACGACAATTACTATACTTGTTACTCTTATTATTATCAATCTAACTCATATTATTTCCATATTATGCAGATATGATCGATAGAACGACAATTACTATACTTATTACTCTTACTATTATCAATCTAACTCATATTATTAGCCATATTATGCTTATATTATCGATAGAACGACAATTACTATACCTGTTACTCTTATTATTATCAATCTAACTCATATTATTAGCCATATTATGCTTATATGATCGATAGAACGACAATTACTATACTTATTACTCTTATTATTATCAATCTAACTCATATTATTGGCCATATTATGCTTATATTATCGAAAGAAGGACAATTACTATACTTGTTACGCTTATTATTATCAATCTAACTCATATTATTAGCCATATTATGCTTATATTATTGATAGAAGGACAATTACTATAGTTGTTACTCTTATTATTATCAATCTGACTCATATTATTAGCCATATTATGCTTATATGATCGATAGAAAGACAATTACTATACATGTTACTTTTATTATTATCAATCTAACTCATATTATTGGCCATATTATGTGGATATGATCGATAGGACGACAATTACTATACTTATTACTCTTATTATTATCAATCTAACTCATATTATTGGCCATATTATGCTTATATTATCGATAGAACGACAATTGCTATACTTGTTACTCTTACTGTTATCAATCTAACTCATATTATTAGCCACATTATGCTTATATGATCGATAGAACGACAATTACTATACTTATTACTCTTACTATTATCAATCTAACTCATATTATTAGCCATATTATGCTTATATTATCGATAGAACGACAATTGCTATACTTGTTACTCTTACTGTTATCAATCTAACTCATATTATTAGCCACATTATGCTTATATGATCGATTGAACGACAATTACTATACTTATTACTCTTACTATTATCAATCTAACTCATATTATTAGCCATATTATGCTTATATGATCGATAGTACGACAATTACTATACTTATTACTCTTATTATTATCAATCTAACTCATATTATTTCCATATTATGCAGATATGATCGATAGAACGACAATTACTATACTTATTACTCTTACTATTATCAATCTAACTCATATTATTAGCCATATTATGCTTATATTATCGATAGAACGACAACTACTATACTTGTTACTCTTATTATTAACAATCTAACTCATATTATTAGCCATATTATGCTTATATGATCGATAGAACGACAATTACTATACTTATTACTCTTGTTATTATCAATCTAACTCATATTATTAGCCATATTATGCTTATACGATCGATAGAACGACAATTACTATACATATTACTCTTATTATTATCAATCTAACTCATATTATTAACCATATTATGCAGATATGGTCGATAGAACGACGATTACTATACATATTACTCTTGCTATTATCAATCTAACTCATATTATTAGCCATATTATGCTTATATTATCGATAGAACGACAATTGCTATACTTGTTACTCTTACTGTTATCAATCTAACTCATATTATTAGCCACATTATGCTTATATGATCGATAGAACGACAATTACTATACTTATTACTCTTACTATTATCAATCTAACTCATATTATTAGCCATATTATGCTTATATTATCGATAGAACGACAATTGCTATACTTGTTACTCTTACTGTTATCAATCTAACTCATATTATTAGCCACATTATGCTTATATGATCGATTGAACGACAATTACTATACTTATTACTCTTACTATTATCAATCTAACTCATATTATTAGCCATATTATGCTTATATGATCGATAGAACGACAATTACTATACTTATTACTCTTATTATTATCAATCTAACTCATATTATTGGCCATATTATGCTTATATTATCGAAAGAAGGACAATTACTATACTTGTTACGCTTATTATTATCAATCTAACTCGTATTATTAGCCATATTATGCTTATATTATTGATAGAAGGACAATTACTATAGTTGTTACTCTTATTATTATCAATCTAACTCATATTATTAGCCATATTATGCTTATATTATCGATAGAACGACAATTACTATACCTGTTACTCTTATTATTATCAATCTAACTCATATTATTAGCCATATTATGCTTATATGATCGATAGTACGACAATTGCTATACTTATTACTCTTATTATTATCAATTTAACTCATATTATTTCCATATTATGCAGATATGATCGATAGAACGACAATTACTATACTTATTACTCTTACTATTATCAATCTAACTCATATTATTAGCCATATTATGCTTATATTATCGATAGAACGACAATTACTCTACTTGTTACTCTTATTATTATCAATCTAACTCATATTATTAGCCATATTATGCTTATATGATCGATAGGACGACAATTACTATACTTATTACGCTTATTATTATCAATCTAACTCATATTATTAGCCATATTATGCTTATACGATCGATAGAACGACAATTACTATACTTATTACTCTTATTATTATCAATCTAACTCATATTATTAACCATATTATGCAGATATGATCGATAGAACGACAATTACTATACATATTACTCTTACTACTATCAATCTAACTCATATTATTAGCCATATTATGCTTATATTATCGATAGAACGACAATTGCTATACTTGTTACTCTTACTGTTATCAATCTAACTCATATTATTAGCCACATTATGCTTATATGATCGATAGAACGACAATTACTATACTTATTACTCTTACTATTATCAATCTAACTCATACTATTAGCCATATTATGCTTATATTATCGATAGAACGACAATTGCTATACTTGTTACTCTTACTGTTATCAATCTAACTCATATTATTAGCCACATTATGCTTATATGATCGATTGAACGACAATTACTATACTTATTACTCTTACTATTATCAATCTAACTCATATTATTAGCCATATTATGCTTATATGATCGATAGTACGACAATGACTATACTTATTACTCTTATTATTATCAATCTAACTCATATTATTTCCATATTATGCAGATATGATCGATAGAACGACAATTACTATACTTATTACTCTTACTATTATCAATCTAACTCATATTATTAGCCATATTATGCTTATATTATCGATAGAACGACAATTACTATACTTGTTACTCTTATTATTATCAATCTAACTCATATTATTAGCCATATTATGCATATATTATCGATAGAACGACAATTACTATACCTGTTACTCTTATTATTATCAATCTAACTCATATTATTAGCCATATTATGCTTATATGATCGATAGAACGACAATTACTATACTTATTACTCTTACTATTATCAATCTAACTCATATTATTAGCCATATTATGCTTATATTATCGATAGAACGACAATTACTATACCTGTTACTCTTATTATTATCAATCTAACTCATATTATTAGCCATATTATGCTTATATGATCGATAGAACGACAATTACTATACTTATTACTCTTATTATTATCAATCTAACTCATATTATTGGCCATATTATGTGGATATGATCGATAGGACGACAATTACTATACTCATTACTCTTATTATTATCAAACTAACTCATATTATTAGCCATATTATGCTTATATTATCGATAGAGCGACAATAACTGTACTTGTTACTCTTATTATTATCAATCTAACTCATATTATTAGCCATATTATGCTTATATGATCGATAGAACGACAATTTCTATACTCATTACTCTTATTATTATCAAACTAACTCATATTATTAACCATATTATGCAGATATGATCGATAGATCGACAATTACTATACTTATTACTCTTACTATTATCAATTTAACTCATATTATTAGCCATATTATGCTTATATGATCGATAGAACGACAATTACTATACTTATTACTCTTACTATTATCAATCTAACTCATACTATTAGCCATATTATGCTTATATTATCGATGGAACGACAATTACTATACTTGTTACTCTTATTATTATCAATCTAACTCATATCATTAGCCATATTATGCTTATATGATCGATAGAACGACAATTACTATACCTATTACTCTTATTATTATCAATCTAACTCATATTATTGGCCATATTATGCTTATATTATCGAAAGAAGGACAATTACTATACTTGTTACGCTTATTATTATCAATCTAACTCATATTATTAGCCATATTATGCTTATATTATTGATAGAAGGACAATTACTATAGCTGTTACTCTTATTATTATCAATCTAACTCATATTATTAGCCGTATTATGCTTATATGATCGATAGAAAGACACTTACTATACTTGTTACTCTTATTGTTATCAATCTAACTCATATTATTAGCCATATTATGCTTATACGATCGATAGAACGACAATTACTATACATATTACTCTTACTGTTATCAATCTAACTCATATTATTAGCCATATTATGCTTATATTATCGATAGAACGACAATTGCTATACTTGTTACTCTTACTGTTATCAATCTGACTCATATTATTAGCCACATTATGCTTATATGATCGATAGAACGACAATTACTATACTTATTACTCTTACTATTATCAATCTAACTCATATTATTAGCCATATTATGCTTATATTATCGATAGAACGACAATTGCTATACTTGTTACTCTTACTGTTATCAATCTAACTCATATTATTAGCCACATTATGCTTATATGATCGATTGAACGACAATTACTATACTTATTACTCTTACTATTATCAATCTAACTCATATTATTAGCCATATTATGCTTATATTATCGATAGAACGACAATTACTCTACTTGTTACTCTTATTATTATCAATCTAACTCATATTATTAGCCATATTATGCTTATATGATCGATAGAACGACAATTACTATACTTATTACTCTTACTGTTATCAATCTAACTCATATTATTAGCCACATTATGCTTATATGATCGATAGAACGACAATTACTATACTTATTACTCTTACTATTATCAATCTAACTCATACTATTAGCCATATTATGCTTATATTATCGATAGAACGACAATTGCTATACTTGTTACTCTTACTGTTATCAATCTAACTCATATTATTAGCCACATTATGCTTATATGATCGATTGAACGACAATTACTATACTTATTACTCTTACTATTATCAATCTAACTCATATTATTAGCCATATTATGCTTATATGATCGATAGTACGACAATGACTATACTTATTACTCTTATTATTATCAATCTAACTCATATTATTTCCATATTATGCAGATATGATCGATAGAACGACAATTACTATACTTATTACTCTTACTATTATCAATCTAACTCATATTATTAGCCATATTATGCTTATATTATCGATAGAACGACAATTACTATACTTGTTACTCTTATTATTATCAATCTAACTCATATTATTAGCCATATTATGCATATATTATCGATAGAACGACAATTACTATACCTGTTACTCTTATTATTATCAATCTAACTCATATTATTAGCCATATTATGCTTATATGATCGATAGAACGACAATTACTATACTTATTACTCTTACTATTATCAATCTAACTCATATTATTAGCCATATTATGCTTATATTATCGATAGAACGACAATTACTATACCTGTTACTCTTATTATTATCAATCTAACTCATATTATTAGCCATATTATGCTTATATGATCGATAGAACGACAATTACTATACTTATTACTCTTATTATTATCAATCTAACTCATATTATTGGCCATATTATGTGGATATGATCGATAGGACGACAATTACTATACTCATTACTCTTATTATTATCAAACTAACTCATATTATTAGCCATATTATGCTTATATTATCGATAGAGCGACAATAACTGTACTTGTTACTCTTATTATTATCAATCTAACTCATATTATTAGCCATATTATGCTTATATGATCGATAGAACGACAATTTCTATACTCATTACTCTTATTATTATCAAACTAACTCATATTATTAACCATATTATGCAGATATGATCGATAGATCGACAATTACTATACTTATTACTCTTACTATTATCAATTTAACTCATATTATTAGCCATATTATGCTTATATGATCGATAGAACGACAATTACTATACTTGTTACTCTTATTATTATCAATCTAACTCATATTATTTCCATATTATGCAGATATGATCGATAGAACGACAATTACTATACTTATTACTCTTACTATTATCAATCTAACTCATATTATTAGCCATATTATGCTTATATTATCGATAGAACGACAATTACTATACCTGTTACTCTTATTATTATCAATCTAACTCATATTATTAGCCATATTATGCTTATATGATCGATAGAACGACAATTACTATACTTATTACTCTTATTATTATCAATCTAACTCATATTATTGGCCATATTATGCTTATATTATCGAAAGAAGGACAATTACTATACTTGTTACGCTTATTATTATCAATCTAACTCATATTATTAGCCATATTATGCCTATATTATTGATAGAAGGACAATTACTATAGTTGTTACTCTTATTATTATCAATCTGAATCATATTATTAGCCATATTATGCTTATATGATCGATAGAAAGACAATTACTATACATGTTACTCTTATTATTATCAATCTAACTCATATTATTGGCCATATTATGTGGATATGATCGATAGGACGACAATTACTATACTAATTACTCTTATTATTATCAATCTAACTCATATTATTGGCCATATTATGCTTATATTATCGATAGAACGACAATTACTATACTTATTACTCTTACTATTATCAATCTAACTCATACTATTAGCCATATTATGCTTATATTATCGATGGAACGACAATTACTATACTTGTTACTCTTATTATTATCAATCTAACTCATATCATTAGCCATATTATGCTTATATGATCGATAGAACGACAATTACTATACCTATTACTCTTATTATTATCAATCTAACTCATATTATTGGCCATATTATGCTTATATTATCGAAAGAAGGACAATTACTATACTTGTTACGCTTATTATTATCAATCTAACTCATATTATTAGCCATATTATGCTTATATTATTGATAGAAGGACAATTACTATAGCTGTTACTCTTATTATTATCAATCTAACTCATATTATTAGCCATATTATGCTTATATGATCGATAGAAAGACACTTACTATACTTGTTACTCTTATTGTTATCAATCTAACTCATATTATTAGCCATATTATGCTTATACGATCGATAGAACGACAATTACTATACATATTACTCTTACTGTTATCAATCTAACTCATATTATTAGCCATATTATGCTTATATTATCGATAGAACGACAATTGCTATACTTGTTACTCTTACTGTTATCAATCTAACTCATATTATTAGCCACATTATGCTTATATGATCGATAGAACGACAATTACTATACTTATTACTCTTACTATTATCAATCTAACTCATATTATTAGCCATATTATGCTTATATTATCGATAGAACGACAATTGCTATACTTGTTACTCTTACTGTTATCAATCTAACTCATATTATTAGCCACATTATGCTTATATGATCGATTGAACGACAATTACTATACTTATTACTCTTACTATTATCAATCTAACTCATATTATTAGCCATATTATGCTTATATTATCGATAGAACGACAATTACTCTACTTGTTACTCTTATTATTATCAATCTAACTCATATTATTAGCCATATTATGCTTATATGATCGATAGAACGACAATTACTATACTTATTACGCTTATTATTATCAATCTAACTCATATTATTAGCCATATTATGCTTATACGATCGATAGAACGACAATTACTATACTTATTACTCTTATTATTATCAATCTAACTCATATTATTAACCATATTATGCAGATATGATCGATAGAACGACAATTACTATACATATTACTCTTACTGTTATCAATCTAACTCATATTATTAGCCATATTATGCTTATATTATCGATAGAACGACAATTGCTATACTTGTTACTCTTACTGTTATCAATCTAACTCATATTATTAGCCACATTATGCTTATATGATCGATAGAACGACAATTACTATACTTATTACTCTTACTATTATCAATCTAACTCATATTATTAGCCATATTATGCTTATATTATCGATAGAACGACAATTGCTATACTTGTTACTCTTACTGTTATCAATCTAACTCATATTATTAGCCACATTATGCTTATATGATCGATTGAACGACAATTACTATACTTATTACTCTTACTATTATCAATCTAACTCATATTATTAGCCATATTATGCTTATATGATCGATAGTACGACAATTACTATACTTATTACTCTTATTATTATCAATCTAACTCATATTATTTCCATATTATGCAGCTATGATCGATAGAACGACAATTACTATACTTATTACTCTTACTATTATCAATCTAACTCATATTATTAGCCATATTATGCTTATATTATCGATAGAACGACAACTACTATACTTGTTACTCTTATTATTAACAATCTAACTCATATTATTAGCCATATTATGCTTATATGATCGATAGAACGACAATTACTATACTTATTACTCTTACTATTATCAATCTAACTCATATTATTAGCCATATTATGCTTATATCATCGATAGAACGACAACTACTATACTTGTTACTCTTATTATTAACAATCTAACTCATATTATTAGCCATATTATGCTTATATGATCGATAGAACGACAATTACTATACTTATTACTCTTGTTATTATCAATCTAACTCATATTATTAGCCATATTATGCTTATACGATCGATAGAACGACAATTACTATACTTATTACTCTTATTATTATCAATCTAACTCATATTATTAACCATATTATGCAGATATGGTCGATAGAACGACAATTACTATACATATTACTCTTGCTATTATCAATCTAACTCATATTATTAGCCATATTATGCTTATATTATCGATAGAACGACAATTGCTATACTTGTTACTCTTACTGTTATCAATCTAACTCATATTATTAGCCACATTATGCTTATATGATCGATAGAACGACAATTACTATACTTATTACTCTTACTATTATCAATCTAACTCATATTATTAGCCATATTATGCTTATATTATCGATAGAACGACAATTGCTATACTTGTTACTCTTACTGTTATCAATCTAACTCATATTATTAGCCATATTATGCTTATATTATCGATAGAACGACAATTACTCTACTTGTTACTCTTATTATTATCAATCTAACTCATATTATTAGCCATATTATGCTTATATGATCGATAGAACGACAATTACTATACTTATTACGCTTATTATTATCAATCTAACTCATATTATTAGCCATATTATGCTTATACGATCGATAGAACGACAATTACTATACTTATTACTCTTATTATTATCAATCTAACTCATATTATTAACCATATTATGCAAATATGATCGATAGAACGACAATTACTATACATATTACTCTTACTGTTATCAATCTAACTCATATTATTAGCCATATTATGCTTATATTATCGATAGAACGACAATTGCTATACTTGTTACTCTTACTGTTATCAATCTAACTCATATTATTAGCCACATTATGCTTATATGATCGATAGAACGACAATTACTATACTTATTACTCTTACTATTATCAATCTAACTCATATTATTAGCCATATTATGCTTATATTATCGATAGAACGACAATTGCTATACTTGTTACTCTTACTGTTATCAATCTAACTCATATTATTAGCCACATTATGCTTATATGATCGATTGAACGACAATTACTATACTTATTACTCTTACTATTATCAATCTAACTCATATTATTAGCCATATTATGCTTATATGATCGATAGTACGACAATTACTATACTTATTACTCTTATTATTATCAATCTAACTCATATTATTTCCATATTATGCAGATATGATCGATAGAACGACAATTACTATACTTATTACTCTTACTATTATCAATCTAACTCATATTATTAGCCATATTATGCTTATATTATCGATAGAACGACAACTACTATACTTGTTACTCTTATTATTAACAATCTAACTCATATTATTAGCCATATTATGCTTATATGATCGATAGAACGACAATTACTATACTTATTACTCTTGTTATTATCAATCTAACTCATATTATTAGCCATATTATGCTTATACGATCGATAGAACGACAATTACTATACTTATTACTCTTATTATTATCAATCTAACTCATATTATTAACCATATTATGCAGATATGGTCGATAGAACGACAATTACTATACATATTACTCTTGCTATTATCAATCTAACTCATATTATTAGCCATATTATGCTTATATTATCGATAGAACGACAATTGCTATACTTGTTACTCTTACTGTTATCAATCTAACTCATATTATTAGCCACATTATGCTTATATGATCGATAGAACGACAATTACTATACTTATTACTCTTACTATTATCAATCTAACTCATATTATTAGCCATATTATGCTTATATTATCGATAGAACGACAATTGCTATACTTGTTACTCTTACTGTTATCAATCTAACTCATATTATTAGCCACATTATGCTTATATGATCGATTGAACGACAATTACTATACTTATTACTCTTACTATTATCAATCTAACTCATATTATTAGCCATATTATGCTTATATGATCGATAGAACGACAATTACTATACTTATTACTCTTATTATTATCAATCTAACTCATATTATTGGCCATATTATGCTTATATTATCGAAAGAAGGACAATTACTATACTTGTTACGCTTATTATTATCAATCTAACTCGTATTATTAGCCATATTATGCTTATATTATTGATAGAAGGACAATTACTATAGTTGTTACTCTTATTATTATCAATCTAACTCATATTATTAGCCATATTATGCTTATATTATCGATAGAACGACAATTACTATACCTGTTACTCTTATTATTATCAATCTAACTCATATTATTAGCCATATTATGCTTATATGATCGATAGTACGACAATTGCTATACTTATTACTCTTATTATTATCAATCTAACTCATATTATTTCCATATTATGCAGATATGATCGATAGAACGACAATTACTATACTTATTACTCTTACTATTATCAATCTAACTCATATTATTAGCCATATTATGCTTATATTATCGATAGAACGACAATTACTCTACTTGTTACTCTTATTATTATCAATCTAACTCATATTATTAGCCATATTATGCTTATATGATCGATAGAACGACAATTACTATACTTATTACGCTTATTATTATCAATCTAACTCATATTATTAGCCATATTATGCTTATATTATCGATAGAACGACAATTACTATACTTATTACTCTTACTATTATCAATCTAACTCATATTATTAGCCATATTATGCTTATATGATCGATAGAACGACAATTACTATACTTATTACTCTTATTATTATCAATCTAACTCATATTATTGGCCATATTATGCTTATATTATCGAAAGAAGGACAATTACTATACTTGTTACGCTTATTATTATCAATCTAACTCATATTATTAGCCATATTATGCCTATATTATTGATAGAAGGACAATTACTATAGTTGTTACTCTTATTATTATCAATCTGACTCATATTATTAGCCATATTATGCTTATATGATCGATAGAAAGACAATTACTATACATGTTACTCTTATTATTATCAATCTAACTCATATTATTGGCCATATTATGTGGATATGATCGATAGGACGACAATTACTATACTAATTACTCTTATTATTATCAATCTAACTCATATTATTGGCCATATTATGCTTATATTATCGATAGAACGACAATTACTATACTTATTACTCTTACTATTATCAATCTAACTCATACTATTAGCCATATTATGCTTATATTATCGATGGAACGACAATTACTATACTTGTTACTCTTATTATTATCAATCTAACTCATATCATTAGCCATATTATGCTTATATGATCGATAGAACGACAATTACTATACCTATTACTCTTATTATTATCAATCTAACTCATATTATTGGCCATATTATGCTTATATTATCGAAAGAAGGACAATTACTATACTTGTTACGCTTATTATTATCAATCTAACTCATATTATTAGCCATATTATGCTTATATTATTGATAGAAGGACAATTACTATAGCTGTTACTCTTATTATTATCAATCTAACTCATATTATTAGCCATATTATGCTTATATGATCGATAGAAAGACACTTACTATACTTGTTACTCTTATTGTTATCAATCTAACTCATATTATTAGCCATATTATGCTTATACGATCGATAGAACGACAATTACTATACATATTACTCTTACTGTTATCAATCTAACTCATATTATTAGCCATATTATGCTTATATTATCGATAGAACGACAATTGCTATACTTGTTACTCTTACTGTTATCAATCTAACTCATATTATTAGCCACATTATGCTTATATGATCGATAGAACGACAATTACTATACTTATTACTCTTACTATTATCAATCTAACTCATATTATTAGCCATATTATGCTTATATTATCGATAGAACGACAATTGCTATACTTGTTACTCTTACTGTTATCAATCTAACTCATATTATTAGCCACATTATGCTTATATGATCGATTGAACGACAATTACTATACTTATTACTCTTACTATTATCAATCTAACTCATATTATTAGCCATATTATGCTTATATTATCGATAGAACGACAATTACTCTACTTGTTACTCTTATTATTATCAATCTAACTCATATTATTAGCCATATTATGCTTATATGATCGATAGAACGACAATTACTATACTTATTACGCTTATTATTATCAATCTAACTCATATTATTAGCCATATTATGCTTATACGATCGATAGAACGACAATTACTATACTTATTACTCTTATTATTATCAATCTAACTCATATTATTAACCATATTATGCAGATATGATCGATAGAACGACAATTACTATACATATTACTCTTACTGTTATCAATCTAACTCATATTATTAGCCATATTATGCTTATATTATCGATAGAACGACAATTGCTATACTTGTTACTCTTACTGTTATCAATCTAACTCATATTATTAGCCACATTATGCTTATATGATCGATAGAACGACAATTACTATACTTATTACTCTTACTATTATCAATCTAGCTCATATTATTAGCCATATTATGCTTATATTATCGATAGAACGACAACTACTATACTTGTTACTCTTATTATTAACAATCTAACTCATATTATTAGCCATATTATGCTTATATGATCGATAGAACGACAATTACTATACTTATTACTCTTGGTATTATCAATCTAACTCATATTATTAGCCATATTATGCTTATACGATCGATAGAACGACAATTACTATACTTATTACTCTTATTATTATCAATCTAACTCATATTATTAACCATATTATGCAGATATGGTCGATAGAACGACAATTACTATACATATTACTCTTGCTATTATCAATCTAACTCATATTATTAGCCATATTATGCTTATATTATCGATAGAACGACAATTGCTATACTTGTTACTCTTACTGTTATCAATCTAAGTCATATTATTAGCCACATTATGCTTATATGATCGATAGAACGACAATTACTATACTTATTACTCTTACTATTATCAATCTAACTCATATTATTAGCCATATTATGCTTATATTATCGATAGAACGACAATTGCTATACTTGTTACTCTTACTGTTATCAATCTAACTCATATTATTAGCCATATTATGCTTATATTATCGATAGAACGACAATTACTCTACTTGTTACTCTTATTATTATCAATCTAACTCATATTATTGGCCATATTATGCTTATATTATCGAAAGAAGGACAATTACTATACTTGTTACGCTTATTATTATCAATCTAACTCATATTATTAGCCATATTATGCTTATATTATTGATAGAAGGACAATTACTATAGTTGTTACTCTTATTATTATCAATCTAACTCATATTATTAGCCATATTATGCTTATATTATCGATAGAACGACAATTACTATACCTGTTACTCTTATTATTATCAATCTAACTCATATTATTAGCCATATTATGCTTATATGATCGATAGTACGACAATTGCTATACTTATTACTCTTATTATTATCAATCTAACTCATATTATTTCCATATTATGCAGATATGATCGATAGAACGACAATTACTATACTTATTACTCTTACTATTATCAATCTAACTCATATTATTAGCCATATTATGCTTATATTATCGATAGAACGACAATTACTCTACTTGTTACTCTTATTATTATCAATCTAACTCATATTATTAGCCATATTATGCTTATATGATCGATAGAACGACAATTACTATACTTATTACGCTTATTATTATCAATCTAACTCATATTATTAGCCATATTATGCTTATACGATCGATAGAACGACAATTACTATACTTATTACTCTTATTATTATCAATCTAACTCATATTATTAACCATATTATGCAGATATGATCGATAGAACGACAATTACTATACTTATTACTCTTACTATTATCAATCTAACTCATATTATTAGCCATATTATGCTTATATTATCGATAGGACGACAATTACTATACTTGTTACTCTTATTATTATCAATCTAACTCATATTATTAGCCATATTATGCTTATATGATCGATAGAACGACAATTACTATACTTATTACTCTTATTATTATCAATCTAACTCATATTATTAGCCATATTATGCTTATACGATCGATAGCACGACAATTACTATACTTATTACTCTTATTATTATCAATCTAACTCATATTATTAACCATATTATGCTTATACGATCGATAGAACGACAATTACTATACTTATTACTCTTATTATTATCAATCTAACTCATATTATTAACCATATTATGCAGATATGGTCGATAGAACGACAATTACTATACATATTACTCTTGCTATTATCAATCTAACTCATATTATTAGCCATATTATGCTTATATTATCGATAGAACGACAATTGCTATACTTGTTACTCTTACTGTTATCAATCTAAGTCATATTATTAGCCACATTATGCTTATATGATCGATAGAACGACAATTACTATACTTATTACTCTTACTATTATCAATCTAACTCATATTATTAGCCATATTATGCTTATATTATCGATAGAACGACAATTGCTATACTTGTTACTCTTACTGTTATCAATCTAACTCATATTATTAGCCATATTATGCTTATATTATCGATAGAACGACAATTACTCTACTTGTTACTCTTATTATTATCAATCTAACTCATATTATTGGCCATATTATGCTTATATTATCGAAAGAAGGACAATTCTATACTTGTTACGCTTATTATTATCAATCTAACTCATATTATTAGCCATATTATGCTTATATTATTGATAGAAGGACAATTACTATAGTTGTTACTCTTATTATTATCAATCTAACTCATATTATTAGCCATATTATGCTTATATTATCGATAGAACGACAATTACTATACCTGTTACTCTTATTATTATCAATCTAACTCATATTATTAGCCATATTATGCTTATATGATCGATAGTACGACAATTGCTATACTTATTACTCTTATTATTATCAATCTAACTCATATTATTTCCATATTATGCAGATATGATCGATAGAACGACAATTACTATACTTATTACTCTTACTATTATCAATCTAACTCATATTATTAGCCATATTATGCTTATATTATCGATAGAACGACAATTACTCTACTTGTTACTCTTATTATTATCAATCTAACTCATATTATTAGCCATATTATGCTTATATGATCGATAGAACGACAATTACTATACTTATTACGCTTATTATTATCAATCTAACTCATATTATTAGCCATATTATGCTTATACGATCGATAGAACGACAATTACTATACTTATTACTCTTATTATTATCAATCTAACTCATATTATTAACCATATTATGCAGATATGATCGATAGAACGACAATTACTATACTTATTACTCTTACTATTATCAATCTAACTCATATTATTAGCCATATTATGCTTATATTATCGATAGAACGACAATTACTATACTTGTTACTCTTATTATTATCAATCTAACTCATATTATTAGCCATATTATGCTTATATGATCGATAGAACGACAATTACTATACTTATTACTCTTATTATTATCAATCTAACTCATATTATTAGCCATATTATGCTTATACGATCGATAGCACGACAATTACTATACTTATTACTCTTATTATTATCAATCTAACTCATATTATTAACCATATTATGCAGATATGATCGATAGAACGACAATTACTATACATATTACTCTTACTATTATCAATCTAACTCATATTATTAGCCATATTATGCTTATATTATCGATAGAACGACAATTACTATACTTATTACTCTTACTATTATCAATCTAACTCATATTATTAGCCATATTATGCTTATATGATCGATAGAACGACAATTACTATACTTATTACTCTTATTATTATCAATCTAACTCATATTATTGGCCATATTATGCTTATATTATCGAAAGAAGGACAATTACTATACTTGTTACGCTTATTATTATCAATCTAACTCATATTATTAGCCATATTATGCCTATATTATTGATAGAAGGACAATTACTATAGTTGTTACTCTTATTATTATCAATCTGACTCATATTATTAGCCATATTATGCTTATATGATCGATAGAAAGACAATTACTATACATGTTACTCTTATTATTATCAATCTAACTCATATTATTGGCCATATTATGTGGATATGATCGATAGGACGACAATTACTATACTAATTACTCTTATTATTATCAATCTAACTCATATTATTGGCCATATTATGCTTATATTATCGATAGAACGACAATTACTATACTTATTACTCTTACTATTATCAATCTAACTCATACTATTAGCCATATTATGCTTATATTATCGATGGAACGACAATTACTATACTTGTTACTCTTATTATTATCAATCTAACTCATATCATTAGCCATATTATGCTTATATTATTGATAGAAGGACAATTACTATAGCTGTTACTCTTATTATTATCAATCTAACTCATATTATTAGCCATATTATGCTTATATGATCGATAGAAAGACACTTACTATACTTGTTACTCTTATTGTTATCAATCTAACTCATATTATTAGCCATATTATGCTTATACGATCGATAGAACGACAATTACTATACATATTACTCTTACTGTTATCAATCTAACTCATATTATTAGCCATATTATGCTTATATTATCGATAGAACGACAATTGCTATACTTGTTACTCTTACTGTTATCAATCTAACTCATATTATTAGCCACATTATGCTTATATGATCGATAGAACGACAATTACTATACTTATTACTCTTACTATTATCAATCTAACTCATATTATTAGCCATATTATGCTTATATTATCGATAGAACGACAATTGCTATACTTGTTACTCTTACTGTTATCAATCTAACTCATATTATTAGCCACATTATGCTTATATGATCGATTGAACGACAATTACTATACTTATTACTCTTACTATTATCAATCTAACTCATATTATTAGCCATATTATGCTTATATTATCGATAGAGCGACAATTACTATACTTATTGCTCTTACTATTATCAATCTAACTCATATTATTAGCCATATTATGCTTATATTATCGATAGAGCGACAATTACTATACTTGTTACACTTATTATTATCAGTCTAACTCATATTATTAGCCATATTATGCTTATATGATCGATAGAACGACAATTTCTATACTTATTACTCTTATTATTATCAATCTAACTCATATTATTGGCCATATTATGCAGATATGATCGATAGAACGACAATTACTATACTTATTGCTCTTACTATTATCAATCTAACTCATATTATTAGCCATATTATGCTTATATTATCGATAGAACGACAACTACTATACTTGTTACTCTTATTATTAACAATCTAACTCATATTATTAGCCATATTATGCTTATATGATCGATAGAACGACAATTACTATACTTATTACTCTTACTATTATCAATCTAACTCATATTATTAGCCATATTATGCTTATATCATCGATAGAACGACAACTACTATACTTGTTACTCTTATTATTAACAATCTAACTCATATTATTAGCCATATTATGCTTATATGATCGATAGAACGACAATTACTATACTTATTACTCTTGGTATTATCAATCTAACTCATATTATTAGCCATATTATGCTTATACGATCGATAGAACGACAATTACTATACTTATTACTCTTATTATTATCAATCTAACTCATATTATTAACCATATTATGCAGATATGGTCGATAGAACGACAATTACTATACATATTACTCTTGCTATTATCAATCTAACTCATATTATTAGCCATATTATGCTTATATTATCGATAGAACGACAATTGCTATACTTGTTACTCTTACTGTTATCAATCTAAGTCATATTATTAGCCACATTATGCTTATATGATCGATAGAACGACAATTACTATACTTATTACTCTTACTATTATCAATCTAACTCATATTATTAGCCATATTATGCTTATATTATCGATAGAACGACAATTGCTATACTTGTTACTCTTACTGTTATCAATCTAACTCATATTATTAGCCATATTATGCTTATATTATCGATAGAACGACAATTACTCTACTTGTTACTCTTATTATTATCAATCTAACTCATATTATTGGCCATATTATGCTTATATTATCGAAAGAAGGACAATTACTATACTTGTTACGCTTATTATTATCAATCTAACTCATATTATTAGCCATATTATGCTTATATTATTGATAGAAGGACAATTACTATAGTTGTTACTCTTATTATTATCAATCTAACTCATATTATTAGCCATATTATGCTTATATTATCGATAGAACGACAATTACTATACCTGTTACTCTTATTATTATCAATCTAACTCATATTATTAGCCATATTATGCTTATATGATCGATAGTACGACAATTGCTATACTTATTACTCTTATTATTATCAATCTAACTCATATTATTTCCATATTATGCAGATATGATCGATAGAACGACAATTACTATACTTATTACTCTTACTATTATCAATCTAACTCATATTATTAGCCATATTATGCTTATATTATCGATAGAACGACAATTACTCTACTTGTTACTCTTATTATTATCAATCTAACTCATATTATTAGCCATATTATGCTTATATGATCGATAGAACGACAATTACTATACTTATTACGCTTATTATTATCAATCTAACTCATATTATTAGCCATATTATGCTTATACGATCGATAGAACGACAATTACTATACTTGTTACTCTTATTATTATCAATCTAACTCATATTATTAGCCATATTATGCTTATATGATCGATAGAACGACAATTACTATACTTATTACTCTTATTATTATCAATCTAACTCATATTATTAGCCATATTATGCTTATACGATCGATAGCACGACAATTACTATACTTATTACTCTTATTATTATCAATCTAACTCATATTATTAACCATATTATGCAGATATGATCGATAGAACGACAATTACTATACATATTACTCTTACTATTATCAATCTAACTCATATTATTAGCCATATTATGCTTATATTATCGATAGAACGACAATTACTATACTTATTACTCTTACTATTATCAATCTAACTCATATTATTAGCCATATTATGCTTATATGATCGATAGAACGACAATTACTATACTTATTACTCTTATTATTATCAATCTAACTCATATTATTGGCCATATTATGCTTATATTATCGAAAGAAGGACAATTACTATACTTGTTACGCTTATTATTATCAATCTAACTCATATTATTAGCCATATTATGCCTATATTATTGATAGAAGGACAATTACTATAGTTGTTACTCTTATTATTATCAATCTGACTCATATTATTAGCCATATTATGCTTATATGATCGATAGAAAGACAATTACTATACATGTTACTCTTATTATTATCAATCTAACTCATATTATTGGCCATATTATGTGGATATGATCGATAGGACGACAATTACTATACTAATTACTCCTATTATTATCAATCTAACTCATATTATTGGCCATATTATGCTTATATTATCGATAGAACGACAATTACTATACTTATTACTCTTACTAGTATCAATCTAACTCATACTATTAGCCATATTATGCTTATATTATCGATGGAACGACAATTACTATACTTGTTACTCTTATTATTATCAATCTAACTCATATCATTAGCCATATTATGCTTATATGATCGATAGAACGACAATTACTATACCTATTACTCTTATTATTATCAATCTAACTCATATTATTGGCCATATTATGCTTATATTATCGAAAGAAGGACAATTACTATACTTGTTACGCTTATTATTATCAATCTAACTCATATTATTAGCCATATTATGCTTATATTATTGATAGAAGGACAATTACTATAGCTGTTACTCTTATTATTATCAATCTAACTCATATTATTAGCCATATTATGCTTATATGATCGATAGAAAGACACTTACTATACTTGTTACTCTTATTGTTATCAATCTAACTCATATTATTAGCCATATTATGCTTATACGATCGATAGAACGACAATTACTATACATATTACTCTTACTGTTATCAATCTAACTCATATTATTAGCCATATTATGCTTATATTATCGATAGAACGACAATTGCTATACTTGTTACTCTTACTGTTATCAATCTAACTCATATTATTAGCCACATTATGCTTATATGATCGATAGAACGACAATTACTATACTTATTACTCTTACTATTATCAATCTAACTCATATTATTAGCCATATTATGCTTATATTATCGATAGAACGACAATTGCTATACTTGTTACTCTTACTGTTATCAATCTAACTCATATTATTAGCCACATTATGCTTATATGATCGATTGAACGACAATTACTATACTTATTACTCTTACTATTATCAATCTAACTCATATTATTAGCCATATTATGCTTATATTATCGATAGAACGACAATTACTCTACTTGTTACTCTTATTATTATCAATCTAACTCATATTATTAGCCATATTATGCTTATATGATCGATAGAACGACAATTACTATACTTATTACGCTTATTATTATCAATCTAACTCATATTATTAGCCATATTATGCTTATACGATCGATAGAACGACAATTACTATACTTATTACTCTTATTATTATCAATCTAACTCATATTATTAACCATATTATGCAGATATGATCGATAGAACGACAATTACTATACATATTACTCTTACTGTTATCAATCTAACTCATATTATTAGCCATATTATGCTTATATTATCGATAGAACGACAATTGCTATACTTGTTACTCTTACTGTTATCAATCTAACTCATATTATTAGCCACATTATGCTTATATGATCGATAGAACGACAATTACTATACTTATTACTCTTACTATTATCAATCTAGCTCATATTATTAGCCATATTATGCTTATATTATCGATAGAACGACAATTGCTATACTTGTTACTCTTACTGTTATCAATCTAACTCATATTATTAGCCACATTATGCTTATATGATCGATTGAACGACAATTACTATACTTATTACTCTTACTATTATCAATCTAACTCATATTATTAGCCATATTATGCTTATATGATCGATAGTACGACAATTACTATACTTATTACTCTTATTATTATCAATCTAACTCATATTATTTCCATATTATGCAGATATGATCGATAGAACGACAATTACTATACTTATTACTCTTACTATTATCAATCTAACTCATATTATTAGCCATATTATGCTTATATTATCGATAGAACGACAACTACTATACTTGTTACTCTTATTATTAACAATCTAACTCATATTATTAGCCATATTATGCTTATATGATCGATAGAACGACAATTACTATACTTATTACTCTTACTATTATCAATCTAACTCATATTATTAGCCATATTATGCTTATATCATCGATAGAACGACAACTACTATACTTGTTACTCTTATTATTAACAATCTAACTCATATTATTAGCCATATTATGCTTATATGATCGATAGAACGACAATTACTATACTTATTACTCTTGGTATTATCAATCTAACTCATATTATTAGCCATATTATGCTTATACGATCGATAGAACGACAATTACTATACTTATTACTCTTATTATTATCAATCTAACTCATATTATTAACCATATTATGCAGATATGGTCGATAGAACGACAATTACTATACATATTACTCTTGCTATTATCAATCTAACTCATATTATTAGCCATATTATGCTTATATTATCGATAGAACGACAATTGCTATACTTGTTACTCTTACTGTTATCAATCTAAGTCATATTATTAGCCACATTATGCTTATATGATCGATAGAACGACAATTACTATACTTATTACTCTTACTATTATCAATCTAACTCATATTATTAGCCATATTATGCTTATATTATCGATAGAACGACAATTGCTATACTTGTTACTCTTACTGTTATCAATCTAACTCATATTATTAGCCATATTATGCTTATATTATCGATAGAACGACAATTACTCTACTTGTTACTCTTATTATTATCAATCTAACTCATATTATTAGCCATATTATGCTTATATGATCGATAGAACGACAATTACTATACTTATTACGCTTATTATTATCAATCTAACTCATATTATTAGCCATATTATGCTTATACGATCGATAGAACGACAATTACTATACTTATTACTCTTATTATTATCAATCTAACTCATATTATTAACCATATTATGCAAATATGATCGATAGAACGACAATTACTATACATATTACTCTTACTGTTATCAATCTAACTCATATTATTAGCCATATTATGCTTATATTATCGATAGAACGACAATTGCTATACTTGTTACTCTTACTGTTATCAATCTAACTCATATTATTAGCCACATTATGCTTATATGATCGATAGAACGACAATTACTATACTTATTACTCTTACTATTATCAATCTAACTCATATTATTAGCCATATTATGCTTATATTATCGATAGAACGACAATTGCTATACTTGTTACTCTTACTGTTATCAATCTAACTCATATTATTAGCCATATTATGCTTATATTATCGATAGAACGACAACTACTATACTTGTTACTCTTATTATTAACAATCTAACTCATATTATTAGCCATATTATGCTTATATGATCGATAGAACGACAATTACTATACTTATTACTCTTGTTATTATCAATCTAACTCATATTATTAGCCATATTATGCTTATACGATCGATAGAACGACAATTACTATACTTATTACTCTTATTATTATCAATCTAACTCATATTATTAACCATATTATGCAGATATGGTCGATAGAACGACAATTACTATACATATTACTCTTGCTATTATCAATCTAACTCATATTATTAGCCATATTATGCTTATATTATCGATAGAACGACAATTGCTATACTTGTTACTCTTACTGTTATCAATCTAACTCATATTATTAGCCACATTATGCTTATATGATCGATTGAACGACAATTACTATACTTATTACTCTTACTATTATCAATCTAACTCATATTATTAGCCATATTATGCTTATATGATCGATAGAACGACAATTACTATACTTATTACTCTTATTATTATCAATCTAACTCATATTATTGGCCATATTATGCTTATATTATCGAAAGAAGGACAATTACTATACTTGTTACGCTTATTATTATCAATCTAACTCGTATTATTAGCCATATTATGCTTATATTATTGATAGAAGGACAATTACTATAGTTGTTACTCTTATTATTATCAATCTAACTCATATTATTAGCCATATTATGCTTATATTATCGATAGAACGACAATTACTATACCTGTTACTCTTATTATTATCAATCTAACTCATATTATTAGCCATATTATGCTTATATGATCGATAGTACGACAATTGCTATACTTATTACTCTTATTATTATCAATCTAACTCATATTATTTCCATATTATGCAGATATGATCGATAGAACGACAATTACTATACTTATTACTCTTACTATTATCAATCTAACTCATATTATTAGCCACATTATGCTTATATTATCGATAGAACGACAATTACTCTACTTGTTACTCTTATTATTATCAATCTAACTCATATTATTAGCCATATTATGCTTATATGATCGATAGAACGACAATTACTATACTTATTACGCTTATTATTATCAATCTAACTCATATTATTAGCCATATTATGCTTATACGATCGATAGAACGACAATTACTATACTTATTACTCTTATTATTATCAATCTAACTCATATTATTAACCATATTATGCAGATATGATCGATAGAACGACAATTACTATACATATTACTCTTACTGTTATCAATCTAACTCATATTATTAGCCATATTATGCTTATATTATCGATAGAACGACAATTGCTATACTTGTTACTCTTACTGTTATCAATCTAACTCATATTATTAGCCACATTATGCTTATATGATCGATAGAACGACAATTACTATACTTATTACTCTTACTATTATCAATCTAACTCATATTATTAGCCATATTATGCTTATATTATCGATAGAACGACAATTGCTATGCTTGTTACTCTTACTGTTATCAATCTAACTCATATTATTAGCCACATTATGCTTATATGATCGATTGAACGACAATTACTATACTTATTACTCTTACTATTATCAATCTAACTCATATTATTAGCCATATTATGCTTATATGATCGATAGTACGACAATTACTATACTTATTACTCTTATTATTATCAATCTAACTCATATTATTTCCATATTATGCAGATATGATCGATAGAACGACAATTACTATACTTATTACTCTTACTATTATCAATCTAACTCATATTATTAGCCATATTATGCTTATATTATCGATAGAACGACAACTACTATACTTGTTACTCTTATTATTAACAATCTAACTCATATTATTAGCCATATTATGCTTATATGATCGATAGAACGACAATTACTATACTTATTACTCTTACTATTATCAATCTAACTCATATTATTAGCCATATTATGCTTATATCATCGATAGAACGACAACTACTATACTTGTTACTCTTATTATTAACAATCTAACTCATATTATTAGCCATATTATGCTTATATGATCGATAGAACGACAATTACTATACTTATTACTCTTGTTATTATCAATCTAACTCATATTATTAGCCATATTATGCTTATACGATCGATAGAACGACAATTACTATACTTATTACTCTTATTATTATCAATCTAACTCATATTATTAACCATATTATGCAGATATGGTCGATAGAACGACAATTACTATACATATTACTCTTGCTATTATCAATCTAACTCATATTATTAGCCATATTATGCTTATATTATCGATAGAACGACAATTGCTATACTTGTTACTCTTACTGTTATCAATCTAACTCATATTATTAGCCACATTATGCTTATATGATCGATAGAACGACAATTACTATACTTATTACTCTTACTATTATCAATCTAACTCATATTATTAGCCATATTATGCTTATATTATCGATAGAACGACAATTGCTATACTTGTTACTCTTACTGTTATCAATCTAACTCATATTATTAGCCATATTATGCTTATATTATCGATAGAACGACAATTACTCTACTTGTTACTCTTATTATTATCAATCTAACTCATATTATTAGCCATATTATGCTTATATGATCGATAGAACGACAATTACTATACTTATTACGCTTATTATTATCAATCTAACTCATATTATTAGCCATATTATGCTTATACGATCGATAGAACGACAATTACTATACTTATTACTCTTATTATTATCAATCTAACTCATATTATTAACCATATTATGCAGATATGATCGATAGAACGACAATTACTATACATATTACTCTTACTGTTATCAATCTAACTCATATTATTAGCCATATTATGCTTATATTATCGATAGAACGACAATTGCTATACTTGTTACTCTTACTGTTATCAATCTAACTCATATTATTAGCCACATTATGCTTATATGATCGATAGAACGACAATTACTATACTTATTACTCTTACTATTATCAATCTAGCTCATATTATTAGCCATATTATGCTTATATTATCGATAGAACGACAATTGCTATACTTGTTACTCTTACTGTTATCAATCTAACTCATATTATTAGCCACATTATGCTTATATGATCGATTGAACGACAATTACTATACTTATTACTCTTACTATTATCAATCTAACTCATATTATTAGCCATATTATGCTTATATGATCGATAGTACGACAATTACTATACTTATTACTCTTATTATTATCAATCTAACTCATATTATTTCCATATTATGCAGATATGATCGATAGAACGACAATTACTATACTTATTACTCTTACTATTATCAATCTAACTCATATTATTAGCCATATTATGCTTATATTATCGATAGAACGACAACTACTATACTTGTTACTCTTATTATTAACAATCTAACTCATATTATTAGCCATATTATGCTTATATGATCGATAGAACGACAATTACTATACTTATTACTCTTACTATTATCAATCTAACTCATATTATTAGCCATATTATGCTTATATCATCGATAGAACGACAACTACTATACTTGTTACTCTTATTATTAACAATCTAACTCATATTATTAGCCATATTATGCTTATATGATCGATAGAACGACAATTACTATACTTATTACTCTTGGTATTATCAATCTAACTCATATTATTAGCCATATTATGCTTATACGATCGATAGAACGACAATTACTATACTTATTACTCTTATTATTATCAATCTAACTCATATTATTAACCATATTATGCAGATATGGTCGATAGAACGACAATTACTATACATATTACTCTTGCTATTATCAATCTAACTCATATTATTAGCCATATTATGCTTATATTATCGATAGAACGACAATTGCTATACTTGTTACTCTTACTGTTATCAATCTAAGTCATATTATTAGCCACATTATGCTTATATGATCGATAGAACGACAATTACTATACTTATTACTCTTACTATTATCAATCTAACTCATATTATTAGCCATATTATGCTTATATTATCGATAGAACGACAATTGCTATACTTGTTACTCTTACTGTTATCAATCTAACTCATATTATTAGCCATATTATGCTTATATTATCGATAGAACGACAATTACTCTACTTGTTACTCTTATTATTATCAATCTAACTCATATTATTAGCCATATTATGCTTATATGATCGATAGAACGACAATTACTATACTTATTACGCTTATTATTATCAATCTAACTCATATTATTAGCCATATTATGCTTATACGATCGATAGAACGACAATTACTATACTTATTACTCTTATTATTATCAATCTAACTCATATTATTAACCATATTATGCAGATATGGTCGATAGAACGACAATTACTATACATATTACTCTTGCTATTATCAATCTAACTCATATTATTAGCCATATTATGCTTATATTATCGATAGAACGACAATTGCTATACTTGTTACTCTTACTGTTATCAATCTAACTCATATTATTAGCCACATTATGCTTATATGATCGATAGAACGACAATTACTATACTTATTACTCTTACTATTATCAATCTAACTCATATTATTAGCCATATTATGCTTATATTATCGATAGAACGACAATTGCTATACTTGTTACTCTTACTGTTATCAATCTAACTCATATTATTAGCCACATTATGCTTATATGATCGATTGAACGACAATTACTATACTTATTACTCTTACTATTATCAATCTAACTCATATTATTAGCCATATTATGCTTATATGATCGATAGAACGACAATTACTATACTTATTACTCTTATTATTATCAATCTAACTCATATTATTGGCCATATTATGCTTATATTATCGAAAGAAGGACAATTACTATACTTGTTACGCTTATTATTATCAATCTAACTCGTATTATTAGCCATATTATGCTTATATTATTGATAGAAGGACAATTACTATAGTTGTTACTCTTATTATTATCAATCTAACTCATATTATTAGCCATATTATGCTTATATTATCGATAGAACGACAATTACTATACCTGTTACTCTTATTATTATCAATCTAACTCATATTATTAGCCATATTATGCTTATATGATCGATAGTACGACAATTGCTATACTTATTACTCTTATTATTATCAATCTAACTCATATTATTTCCATATTATGCAGATATGATCGATAGAACGACAATTACTATACTTATTACTCTTACTATTATCAATCTAACTCATATTATTAGCCACATTATGCTTATATTATCGATAGAACGACAATTACTCTACTTGTTACTCTTATTATTATCAATCTAACTCATATTATTAGCCATATTATGCTTATATGATCGATAGAACGACAATTACTATACTTATTACGCTTATTATTATCAATCTAACTCATATTATTAGCCATATTATGCTTATACGATCGATAGAACGACAATTACTATACTTATTACTCTTATTATTATCAATCTAACTCATATTATTAACCATATTATGCAGATATGATCGATAGAACGACAATTACTATACATATTACTCTTACTGTTATCAATCTAACTCATATTATTAGCCATATTATGCTTATATTATCGATAGAACGACAATTGCTATACTTGTTACTCTTACTGTTATCAATCTAACTCATATTATTAGCCACATTATGCTTATATGATCGATAGAACGACAATTACTATACTTATTACTCTTACTATTATCAATCTAACTCATATTATTAGCCATATTATGCTTATATTATCGATAGAACGACAATTGCTATGCTTGTTACTCTTACTGTTATCAATCTAACTCATATTATTAGCCACATTATGCTTATATGATCGATTGAACGACAATTACTATACTTATTACTCTTACTATTATCAATCTAACTCATATTATTAGCCATATTATGCTTATATGATCGATAGTACGACAATTACTATACTTATTACTCTTATTATTATCAATCTAACTCATATTATTTCCATATTATGCAGATATGATCGATAGAACGACAATTACTATACTTATTACTCTTACTATTATCAATCTAACTCATATTATTAGCCATATTATGCTTATATTATCGATAGAACGACAACTACTATACTTGTTACTCTTATTATTAACAATCTAACTCATATTATTAGCCATATTATGCTTATATGATCGATAGAACGACAATTACTATACTTATTACTCTTACTATTATCAATCTAACTCATATTATTAGCCATATTATGCTTATATCATCGATAGAACGACAACTACTATACTTGTTACTCTTATTATTAACAATCTAACTCATATTATTAGCCATATTATGCTTATATGATCGATAGAACGACAATTACTATACTTATTACTCTTGTTATTATCAATCTAACTCATATTATTAGCCATATTATGCTTATACGATCGATAGAACGACAATTACTATACTTATTACTCTTATTATTATCAATCTAACTCATATTATTAACCATATTATGCAGATATGGTCGATAGAACGACAATTACTATACATATTACTCTTGCTATTATCAATCTAACTCATATTATTAGCCATATTATGCTTATATTATCGATAGAACGACAATTGCTATACTTGTTACTCTTACTGTTATCAATCTAACTCATATTATTAGCCACATTATGCTTATATGATCGATAGAACGACAATTACTATACTTATTACTCTTACTATTATCAATCTAACTCATATTATTAGCCATATTATGCTTATATTATCGATAGAACGACAATTGCTATACTTGTTACTCTTACTGTTATCAATCTAACTCATATTATTAGCCATATTATGCTTATATTATCGATAGAACGACAATTACTCTACTTGTTACTCTTATTATTATCAATCTAACTCATATTATTAGCCATATTATGCTTATATGATCGATAGAACGACAATTACTATACTTATTACGCTTATTATTATCAATCTAACTCATATTATTAGCCATATTATGCTTATACGATCGATAGAACGACAATTACTATACTTATTACTCTTATTATTATCAATCTAACTCATATTATTAACCATATTATGCAAATATGATCGATAGAACGACAATTACTATACATATTACTCTTACTGTTATCAATCTAACTCATATTATTAGCCATATTATGCTTATATTATCGATAGAACGACAATTGCTACACTTGTTACTCTTACTGTTATCAATCTAACTCATATTATTAGCCACATTATGCTTATATGATCGATAGAACGACAATTACTATACTTATTACTCTTACTATTATCAATCTAACTCATATTATTAGCCATATTATGCTTATATTATCGATAGAACGACAATTGCTATACTTGTTACTCTTACTGTTATCAATCTAACTCATATTATTAGCCACATTATGCTTATATGATCGATTGAACGACAATTACTATACTTATTACTCTTACTATTATCAATCTAACTCATATTATTAGCCATATTATGCTTATATGATCGATAGTACGACAATTACTATACTTATTACTCTTATTATTATCAATCTAACTCATATTATTTCCATATTATGCAGATATGATCGATAGAACGACAATTACTATACTTATTACTCTTACTATTATCAATCTAACTCATATTATTAGCCATATTATGCTTATATTATCGATAGAACGACAACTACTATACTTGTTACTCTTATTATTAACAATCTAACTCATATTATTAGCCATATTATGCTTATATGATCGATAGAACGACAATTACTATACTTATTACTCTTGTTATTATCAATCTAACTCATATTATTAGCCATATTATGCTTATACGATCGATAGAACGACAATTACTATACTTATTACTCTTATTATTATCAATCTAACTCATATTATTAACCATATTATGCAGATATGGTCGATAGAACGACAATTACTATACATATTACTCTTGCTATTATCAATCTAACTCATATTATTAGCCATATTATGCTTATATTATCGATAGAACGACAATTGCTATACTTGTTACTCTTACTGTTATCAATCTAACTCATATTATTAGCCACATTATGCTTATATGATCGATAGAACGACAATTACTATACTTATTACTCTTACTATTATCAATCTAACTCATATTATTAGCCATATTATGCTTATATTATCGATAGAACGACAATTGCTATACTTGTTACTCTTACTGTTATCAATCTAACTCATATTATTAGCCACATTATGCTTATATGATCGATTGAACGACAATTACTATACTTATTACTCTTACTATTATCAATCTAACTCATATTATTAGCCATATTATGCTTATATGATCGATAGAACGACAATTACTATACTTATTACTCTTATTATTATCAATCTAACTCATATTATTGGCCATAGTATGCTTATATTATCGAAAGAAGGACAATTACTATACTTGTTACGCTTATTATTATCAATCTAACTCGTATTATTAGCCATATTATGCTTATATTATTGATAGAAGGACAATTACTATAGTTGTTACTCTTATTATTATCAATCTAACTCATATTATTAGCCATATTATGCTTATATTATCGATAGAACGACAATTACTATACCTGTTACTCTTATTATTATCAATCTAACTCATATTATTAGCCATATTATGCTTATATGATCGATAGTACGACAATTGCTATACTTATTACTCTTATTATTATCAATCTAACTCATATTATTTCCATATTATGCAGATATGATCGATAGAACGACAATTACTATACTTATTACTCTTACTATTATCAATCTAACTCATATTATTAGCCATATTATGCTTATATTATCGATAGAACGACAATTACTATACTTGTTACTCTTATTATTATCAATCTAACTCATATTATTAGCCATATTATGCTTATATGATTGATAGAACGACAATTACTATACTTATTACTCTTATTATTATCAATCTAACTCATATTATTAGCCATATTATGCTTATACGATCGATAGCACGACAATTACTATACTTATTACTCTTATTATTATCAATCTAACTCATATTATTAACCATATTATGCAGATATGATCGATAGAACGACAATTACTATACATATTACTCTTACTATTATCAATCTAACTCATATTATTAGCCATATTATGCTTATATTATCGATAGAACGACAATTACTATACTTATTACTCTTACTATTATCAATCTAACTCATATTATTAGCCATATTATGCTTATATGATCGATAGAACGACAATTACTATACTTATTACTCTTACTATTATCAATCTAACTCACATTATTAGCCATATTGTGCTTATATTATCGATAGAACGACAATTACTATACTGGTTACTCTTACTATTATCAATCTAACTCATATTATTAGCCATATTATGCTTATATTATCGATAGAACGACAATTACTATACTTATTACTCTTACTATTATCAATCTAACTCATATTATTAGCCATATTATGCTTATATGATCGATAGAACGACAATTACTATACTTATTACTCTTACTATTATCAATCTAACTCACATTATTAGCCATATTGTGCTTATATTATCGATAGAACGACAATTACTATACTGGTTACTCTTATTATTATCAATCTAACTCATATTATTAGCCATATTATGCTTATATGATCGATAGAGGGACAATTACTATACTTCTTACTCTTATTATTATCAATCTAAGTCATATTATTAGCCATATTATGCTTATATGATCGATAGAACGACAATTACTATACTTATTACTCTTATTATTATCAATCTAACTCATATTATTGGCCATATTATGTGGATATGATCGATAGGACGACAATTACTATACTCATTACTCTTATTATTATCAAACTAACTCATATTATTAACCATATTATGCAGATATGATCGATAGAGCGACAATTACTATACTTATTGCTCTTACTATTATAAATCTAACTCATATTATTAGCCATATTATGCTTATATTATCGATAGAGCGACAATTACTATACTTGTTACTCTTATTATTATCAATCTAACTCATATTATTAGCCATATTATGCTTATATGATCGATAGAGCGACAATTTCTATACTTATTACTCTTATTATTATCAATCTAACTCATATTATTGGCCATATTATGTGGATATGATCGATAGGACGACAATAACTATACTCATTACTCTTATTATTATCAAACTAACTCATATTATTAGCCATATTATGCTTATATTATCGATAGAACGACAATTACTATACCTGTTACTCTTATTATTATCAATATAACTCATATTATTAGCCATATTATGCTTATATGATCGATAGAACGACAATTACTATACTTATTACTCTTACTATTATCAATCTAACTCATACTATTAGCCATATTATGCTTATATTATCGATGGAACGACAATTACTATACTTGTTACTCTTATTATTATCAATCTAACTCATATCATTAGCCATATTATGCTTATATGATCGATAGAACGACAATTACTATACCTATTACTCTTATTATTATCAATCTAACTCATATTATTAGCCATATTATGCTTATATTATCGATAGAACGACAATTACTATACCTGTTACTCTTATTATTATCAATCTAACTCATATTATTAGCCATATTATGCTTATATGATCGATAGAACGACAATTACTATACTTATTACTCTTATTATTATCAATCTAACTCATATTATTGGCCATATTATGTGGATATGATCGATAGGACGACAATTACTATACTCATTACTCTTATTATTATCAAACTAACTCATATTATTAGCCATATTATGCTTATATTATCGATAGAGCGACAATAACTGTACTTGTTACTCTTATTATTATCAATCTAACTCATATTATTAGCCATATTATGCTTATATGATCGATAGAACGACAATTTCTATACTCATTACTCTTATTATTATCAAACTAACTCATATTATTAACCATATTATGCAGATATGATCGATAGATCGACAATTACTATACTTATTACTCTTACTATTATCAATTTAACTCATATTATTAGCCATATTATGCTTATATGATCGATAGAACGACAATTACTATACTTGTTACTCTTATTATTATCAATCTAACTCATATTATTTCCATATTATGCAGATATGATCGATAGAACGACAATTACTATACTTATTACTCTTACTATTATCAATCTAACTCATATTATTAGCCATATTATGCTTATATTATCGATAGAGCGACAATTACTATACCTGTTACTCTTATTATTATCAATCTAACTCATATTATTAGCCATATTATGCTTATATGATCGATAGAACGACAATTACTATACTTATTACTCTTATTATTATCAATCTAACTCATATTATTGGCCATATTATGCTTATATTATCGAAAGAAGGACAATTACTATACTTGTTACGCTTATTATTATCAATCTAACTCATATTATTAGCCATATTATGCTTATATTATTGATAGAAGGACAATTACTATAGTTGTTACTCTTATTATTATCAATCTGACTCATATTATTAGCCATATTATGCTTATATGATCGATAGAAAGACAATTACTATACTTGTGACTCTTATTATTATCAATCTAACTCATATTATTGGCCATATTATGTGGATATGATCGATAGGACGACAATTACTATACTTATTACTCTTATTATTATCGATCTAACTCATATTATTGGCCATATTATGCTTATATTATCGATAGAACGACAATTACTATACTTATTACTCTTACTATTATCAATCTAACTCATACTATTAGCCATATTATGCTTATATTATCGATGGAACGACAATTGCTATACTTGTTACTCTTACTGTTATCAATCTAACTCATATTATTAGCCACATTATGCTTATATGATCGATAGAACGACAATTACTATACTTATTACTCTTACTATTATCAATCTAACTCATATTATTTCCATATTATGCAGATATGATCGATAGAACGACAATTACTATACTTATTACTCTTACTATTATCAATCTAACTCATATTATTAGCCATATTATGCTTATATTATCGATAGAACGACAATTGCTATACTTGTTACTCTTACTGTTATCAATCTAACTCATATTATTAGCCACATTATGCTTATATGATCGATAGAACGACAATTACTATACTTATTACTCTTACTATTATCAATCTAACTCATATTATTAGCCATATTATGCTTATATTATCGATAGAACGACAATTGCTATACTTGTTACTCTTACTGTTATCAATCTAACTCATATTATTAGCCACATTATGCTTATATGATCGATTGAACGACAATTACTATACTTATTACTCTTACTATTATCAATCTAACTCATATTATTAGCCATATTATGCTTATATGATCGATAGAACGACAATTACTATACTTATTACTCTTATTATTATCAATCTAACTCATATTATTGGCCATATTATGCTTATATTATCGAAAGAAGGACAATTACTATACTTGTTACGCTTATTATTATCAATCTAACTCGTATTATTAGCCATATTATGCTTATATTATTGATAGAAGGACAATTACTATAGTTGTTACTCTTATTATTATCAATCTAACTCATATTATTAGCCATATTATGCTTATATTATCGATAGAACGACAATTACTATACCTGTTACTCTTATTATTATCAATCTAACTCATATTATTAGCCATATTATGCTTATATGATCGATAGTACGACAATTGCTATACTTATTACTCTTATTATTATCAATCTAACTCATATTATTTCCATATTATGCAGATATGATCGATAGAACGACAATTACTATACATATTACTCTTACTATTATCAATCTAACTCATATTATTAGCCATATTATGCTTATATTATCGATAGAACGACAATTGCTATACTTGTTACTCAACTGTTATCAATCTAACTCATATTATTAGCCACATTATGCTTATATGATCGATTGAACGACAATTACTATACTTATTACTCTTACTATTATCAATCTAACTCATATTATTAGCCATATTATGCTTATATGATCGATAGTACGACAATTACTATACTTATTACTCTTATTATTATCAATCTAACTCATATTATTTCCATATTATGCAGATATGATCGATAGAACGACAATTACTATACTTATTACTCTTACTATTATCAATCTAACTCATATTATTAGCCATATTATGCTTATATTATCGATAGAACGACAATTACTATACTTGTTACTCTTATTATTATCAATCTAACTCATATTATTAGCCATATTATGCTTATATGATCGATAGAACGACAATTACTATACTTATTACTCTTATTATTATCAATCTAACTCATATTATTAGCCATATTATGCTTATACGATCGATAGCACGACAATTACTATACTTATTACTCTTATTATTATCAATCTAACTCATATTATTAACCATATTATGCAGATATGATCGATAGTACGACAATTACTATACATATTACTCTTACTATTATCAATCTAACTCATATTATTAGCCATATTATGCTTATATTATCGATAGAACGACAATTACTATACTTATTACTCTTACTATTATCAATCTAACTCATATTATTAGCCATATTATGCTTATATGATCGATAGAACGACAATTACTATACTTATTACTCTTACTATTATCAATCTAACTCACATTATTAGCCATATTGTGCTTATATTATCGATAGAACGACAATTACTATACTGGTTACTCTTACTATTATCAATCTAACTCATATTATTAGCCACATTATGCTTATATGATCGATAGAACAACAATTACTATACTTACTACTCTTACTATTATCAATCTAACTCATATTATTAGCCATATTATGCTTATATTATCGATAGAACGACAATTGCTATACTTGTTACTCTTACTGTTATCAATCTAACTCATATTATTAGCCACATTATGCTTATATGATCGATTGAACGACAATTACTATACTTATTACTCTTACTATTATCAATCTAACTCATATTATTAGCCATATTATGCTTATATGATCGATAGTACGACAATTACTATACTTATTACTCTTATTATTATCAATCTAACTCATATTATTTCCATATTATGCAGATATGATCGATAGAACGACAATTACTATACTTATTACTCTTACTATTATCAATCTAACTCATATTATTAGCCATATTATGCTTATATTATCGATAGAACGACAATTACTATACTTGTTACTCTTATTATTATCAATCTAACTCATATTATTAGCCATATTATGCTTATATGATCGATAGAACGACAATTACTATACTTATTACTCTTATTATTATCAATCTAACTCATATTATTAGCCATATTATGCTTATACGATCGATAGCACGACAATTACTATACTTATTACTCTTATTATTATCAATCTAACTCATATTATTAACCATATTATGCAGATATGATCGATAGTACGACAATTACTATACATATTACTCTTACTATTATCAATCTAACTCATATTATTAGCCATATTATGCTTATATTATCGATAGAGGGACAATTACTATACTTCTTACTCTTATTATTATCAATCTAAGTCATATTATTAGCCATATTATGCTTATATGATCGATAGAACGACAATTACTATACTTATTACTCTTATTATTATCAATCTAACTCATATTATTGGCCATATTATGTGGATATGATCGATAGGACGACAATTACTATACTCATTACTCTTATTATTATCAAACTAACTCATATTATTAACCATATTATGCAGATATGATCGATAGAGCGACAATTACTATACTTATTGCTCTTACTATTATCAATCTAACTCATATTATTAGCCATATTATGCTTATATTATCGATAGAGCGACAATTACTATACTTGTTACTCTTATTATTATCAATCTAACTCATATTATTAGCCATATTATGCTTATATGATCGATAGAGCGACAATTTCTATACGTATTACTCTTATTATTATCAATCTAACTCATATTATTGGCCATATTATGTGGATATGATCGATAGGACGACAATAACTATACTCATTACTCTTATTATTATCAAACTAACTCATATTATTAGCCATATTATGCTTATATTATCGATAGAACGACAATTACTATACCTGTTACTCTTATTATTATCAATCTAACTCATATTATTAGCCATATTATGCTTATATGATCGATAGAACGACAATTACTATACTTATTACTCTTACTATTATCAATCTAACTCATACTATTAGCCATATTATGCTTATATTATCGATGGAACGACAATTACTATACTTGTTACTCTTATTATTATCAATCTAACTCATATCATTAGCCATATTATGCTTATATGATCGATAGAACGACAATTACTATACCTATTACTCTTATTATTATCAATCTAACTCATATTATTGGCCATATTATGTGGATATGATCGATAGGACGACAATTACTATACTCATTACTCTTATTATTATCAAACTAACTCATATTATTAGACATATTATGCTTATATTATCGATAGAGCGACAATAACTGTACTTGTTACTCTTATTATTATCAATCTAACTCATATTATTAGCCATATTATGCTTATATGATCGATAGAACGACAATTTCTATACTCATTACTCTTATTATTATCAAACTAACTCATATTATTAACCATATTATGCAGATATGATCGATAGATCGACAATTACTATACTTATTACTCTTACTATTATCAATTTAACACATATTATTAGCCATATTATGCTTATATGATCGATAGAACGACAATTACTATACTTGTTACTCTTATTATTATCAATCTAACTCATATTATTTCCATATTATGCAGATATGATCGATAGAGGGACAATTACTATACTTCTTACTCTTATTATTATCAATCTAACTCATATTATTAGCCATATTATGCTTATATGATCGATAGAACGACAATTACTATACTTATTACTCTTATTATTATCAATCTAACTCATATTATTGGCCATATTATGTGGATATGATCGATAGGACGACAATTACTATACTCATTACTCTTGTTATTATCAAACTAACTCATATTATTAACCATATTATGCAGATATGATCGATAGAGCGACAATTACTATACTTATTGCTCTTACTATTATCAATCTAACTCATATTATTAGCCATATTATGCTTATATTATCGATAGAGCGACAATTACTATACTTGTTACACTTATTATTATCAGTCTAACTCATATTATTAGCCATATTATGCTTATATG